>NW_015647124.1:2250095-2256955 GCF_001515625.1 Sinocyclocheilus rhinocerous
GCTGATTTATTATCAGAGCTGGAAACTGTTGCTGCTTCATATTTTTTTGGAAATTGATACTTTTTTCAGGATTCTTTGATGAATAAAAAGTTAAAAGGAAGAGCATTTATTTAAAATAGAAATCTTTTCTGACAATATACACTACAGTTCAAAAGTTTGGGGTTGGTACATTTTTATTCTTTCTTTTTTTGAAAGAAATTAAAACTTTTATTCAGCAAGGATGTGTTAAATTGTTAAGAAGTGATAGCAAAGATTTATATTGTTAGAAAAGATTTATATTTTGAATAAATGCTGTTCTTTTTAACTTTCTATTCATCAAAGAATCCTGAAAAAAGTATCGCAGTTTCCAAAACAAATATTTGGCAGCACAACTGTTGATAATTCTAATAATAAGTCAGCCTATTAGAATGATTTCTGAAGATCATGTGACATTTTATACTGGAGTAATGATGCTGAAAATTCAGCTTTGCATCACAGAAATAAATTATATTTTAAAGGATATTAAAATAGAAACCATTATTTTATATTGTAATAACATTTAGCAAGATTACTGTTTTTTTCTGTATTTTTGATCAAATAAATGCAGCCTTGATGAGCATAAGAGACTTCTTTAAAAAACATTACAAGTCTTACTGATCCCAAAACTTTTGACCGGTAGTGTACATAATAAATATACACAGTACACATACATATATTATGCAAACAAAAACTTTTTATATATATATATATAGTTTAAGTTGAAATTGCTTTGAATATTGAATTTTGGCTTGTACAGATGTAGATACTATCACTAAACGATCCCAGAGCTCATGGTTTTAATAGGTTTATTGTTTAAAATCAATTGTCTCAACTGAGAAAATGAATGAGATTTTTACATCTGGAGCACTGATGTTCTTTCAGGATCAGTCAGGCTCTGTATTCGCAATCTAACCAGGGTTTGAGATCAGGTGCAACAACTGTCCCACTGAACAAGAGCACCGCCGCTCTAATCTATGTGCAAATAAGCAAAGCCGGTCTTTGCTCTGCTTCTATGAAAGCTCAAGAACATTATGATGTTGTACCTGTTGGGAGATTTGTAAAATCCCCTGCTCAGGTTTGCATGCATTCTGCTGTTAGTCTTTGACCTTGAGAGCAGCCGTCTGTCGAGCCGGCAGCAGTCATGCACGTCAGAGTCAGGCGGCCACTCTTCCATGCCACCTTTTCCACACTTAACTGTGTTAATACATGCGTCCCACACGTCTGTGTTCATTAAGTGAGGTTTTCTCTCGCAGCCTCACGTACAGGAACTAGTAGAAGATAACCAGGTTAACCAGAGGATAACCGTTTGCTCAGGGGTTGCTCAGGAGACTTAGGGGAGGTCTCTGTTGAGTTTTTCTTCAATAGCAACTTTGTTTCAGATGTTTCCTAAAATACCTTAAATGAAATAAAAACAGAAACAAATGCACTAAAAAAATGGTGTAGGAAATTGATAGTAAATTTCACCAGAAATAGCAGGTAATACAACATTGAATTAAATATGACATTTTGCACTCTAAAAAATGCTGGGTTAAATACAACCCAGTGCTGGGTAAAATAGGGACAAACCCAAGAAAGACTGAAATAGTATTTTCTTGTAAAACAAACTCCATAATTACAACTTTGAAAAAAAATTTTTTTGCAGTGTAATTCAGAGTACAGTGTTGTAAAAATTAATGTGGATCGCATAGTATGAATTATTTGGTCTTGAAAGAAATTGATGGGAGTTTATATTGAAATCATATTGACTTTAGTATATTTTGGCAAATCTGAGCACAGTTTAGATCTCTAAATCGGAAAAGCAGGACACTTCAGAAAAAGTATTTATTTATTGTCAATTTAATTTCAATATCGCTGTCTAGGAGAAACAATTGTAATAGTTATTATTAATTACTATTCTTTCCTATGGGCCAGTTTGAATAATATTTTTCAATGCACTGTAAAAAAAAAAAAATATATATATATATATATATTTTTGAAGTTGTAAATAAAACACATACTATTCAAGTACATTTTGCCAGGAAATACAATTTCTTTCTAGTTCAAAATTTCATGTTCCATTCAAAGTGTTTCTTGCCGTTTATTTGAAAAAATTTTCTCTCGAACATTGCTAGTAAATTTCACAAATAAAAATACAAAGTATACCCAACACCAATTTTTTTCAGTGTATTTTTAAAAAGTATTTTTTACGATAATATCTTAAATGTATTTTTATTTTTTTTCAAAGGAAGACTTTTGTTGAATTGTTGTGTTTCTGTTTTTAACAAAGCTGATTCAAGTGCAATTGCATACAGTAGAAGTTATGTTATGATGTCTTTATGTACTTTTTGAAGCTTGAACGTTTTGGTTGCGTAGTCTCAGTGGATGGACAAAAATGATGAAAGTCTTATGGGTTTGAATTGACATGAGTGTTTGTCATTTTTGAGTGAACTGTCCCTTTAATGGTTTGCATCCATTTAATACTATAATGGCCTTTGCAAAACACGTTTTGTTTTGATAGGACTGATATGAGTGGAACAAGCCTGAGTTAGCAAATTTTGGGACGTAGCCTCCATCTCACAGGAGTTTCTCAGAAGTGTGAAAACAGTGATTAAATGTGCATGTGAGGTGGATTCTGGCATCATGTTGTCCTGTGATGATGTGGGTTTCTCAGGGGAAAGCGAGGATCATGACTCTATTAAACCTGGCGCTGAGATTGATGGAACAGGTGTGAAGCAGGACATGCTGATATGCAGGTGGCCTAGTTCAAAACACTGCAAATGCTCCCAATGCCTAAAGGTCACATTCTTGCTCATTTGAGGGAACAAGCCTGAAGTTAACTGCTGTAATATCAGCTCGAACTAAAGGGTTCAAGGGCTCTAGTGTTGGGCTAGTGATTGAAGCACAGAAGTGATCTTTAAAGAATTATTTACTGAATGTCATTTCAAACCCGTTTGACTGCCTTTTTTCGTCAAACACAAACGGAGATGCTTTGAAGAATGTTCAGGCTGCTCTTTTCCATACAAAAACAAATAATGGGCCTGTTAATTAAAAAAAAAAAACAACGTTATCATTATAAATGTAGAAAAACTAAAAATTGAAGTCGTTATTTACTGAGAATCTTTAAAATGTAAAATGATGTCAGTTCCTTAAAAAAACAGCATATGAGTTTGGAATGACATGAGAGCGAATAAATAATGACATAATTTTTCATCTTTTTAGTTACTATAATAGCATCAATGTTATAGGATAGATTGTAGTTTTTATTAATATTTGAATTAGAATTCTGTTTTTATTTGAATATTAGTTAAAGTTTTAGTAATGTTATGTGTTTTCATCATTTTATTAACTATAGTTTTAGTTATTTTAGTACGTAAACTAAAGAAAATGACAAATGTCTAATTTTTATTTTTTTTATTTTTAAGTTACATTTCTAAAAAAATATATTTTATTTATTACAGTTAATATTTACAGATTTCAGGTAATGAAAATATTTTGCATGGTTTTAGTTTTAGTTTTGATTACTAATAATAACCCTGAATAGCAACTAAATACATCAAAATGAGCTTTAGGCTGGAAATGTTTGAAATGCTGTCTCATGGATATGTTATTACATTCACAGTTATTTATGAGCAACTGTTGCTTTGTAGATTTCTCTTTTAAATCACTTAATAATGCTTTTGACTCCTTCCTGCTGCTTTAGCAGGTCAAGCTAAATCAGTCCTCGTGCGAGTGTATAAAAGTGACTCGAGTCCCTCTGCAGGTCTTAATTACTGTATGTCTGATGGGATTTCAGATGGCTGCTTCTGTCACTCGTGTCTGCTTGGTCACGATGATGACATCACGAGCTGACCGCCGGCAGCTTCTGCTCTGACCTTTACTAATCTGGCCTCGTGCAAACCTATATGATGACCTTCCAGACCAGTTCTCCTCATTTGGTGCTGCAGACTCAGTATCCACCTTACCCAAACAACAGCAGACTGCAAGTGAAGAATGTCACCCTTCACAGTAAAGAATTTGGTATAGAATGATTTTCATTCAGAAATTGCTAAATTTCAAAAACAATTAAACGGCAAGTAACACATTGAATTAAACGTGACATTTTGAAGTAGAAAAACTGAAATAGTATCTTTTTGTAAAATGTACTCCAAAAATCGTTGTTTTATTTACAACTTCGAAAAAAACATTTTTACAGTGTTGAGATTACAGATTTCTGAACTGAGATCTTACTAAAACCCCAACCAAAACTAAAATGTGAGTGTTGTTTACCTGCCCTTGTGAAAAAGAAGTGTGCTAAATTGTACTGATTGCACACTTGTAGTGTAATATTAAAATTGTATTTAAATTTTTTTTAAATGTATTTGTAGTTTAATAAATTAAAATTATTATTTTGTATTTTAATATTGTTTAAAAAAAACTGTACTTGTTGGTTATGTAATATTCATTTAAAAAGCCCATTAAAGTGTACTTAATAATCTTAATTACTAATCATTATTCTTTAATAAACGTTTGTCACTACACTTATTTTGATGTGTTGACTAACATACTAACTAAGCAGATGTAAAGTACTGTAATTTAAAAAGAATGAAGAAAAAAAATATTTAATTAAATTTAAAAAATTGAAAAATAAAAAAACTGTACTTGTAGCTATATAACGTAATATTACGTCATTAATACGCTTTAATAAACGTTTGTCACTACACTTATTTTGATGTGTTGACTAACATACTAACTAAGCACATGTAAAGTACTGTAATTTAAAAAAAATGAAGAAAAAAAATATTTAATTAAATTTAAAAAATTGAAAAATAAAAAACCTGTACTTGTAGCTATATAACGTAATATCACGTCATTAATACGCTTTAATAAACGTTTGTCACTACACTTATTTCGATGTGTTGACTAACATACTAACTAAGCACATGTAAAGTACTGTAATTTTAAAAAAAATGAAGAAAAAAAATATTTAATTAAATTTAAAAAATTTAAAAATAAAAAACCTGTACTTGTAGCTATATAACGTAATATTACGTCATTAATACGCTTTAATAAGCGTTTGTCACTACACTTATTTCGATGTGTTGACTAACATACTAACTAAGCACATGTAAAGTACTGTAATTTTAAAAAATGAAGAAAAAAAAAATTTAATTAAATTTAAAAAATGTAAAAATTAAAAAACTACTTGTAGCTATATAACGTAATATTATGTCATTAATACACTTTAATAAACGTTTGTCACTACACTTATTTTGATGTGTTGACTAACATACTCAGCACATGTAAAGTACTATAATTAGTTTTAAATAATTAAAATAAGTTAATAATTAAATAGTTGCAATTTTAACTGTATTGTGTTTTTCAATGTTACGTTCAAAATTAATGTTAATATTACATTTAAAGTTCCAAACTGTCGCAATATGTACAACAGCCAATGATAAAACTTACATTTCATTTCTGAACTGCTGCTATTCGTATTACAACCAACATAATAAAACGTTGCCAGATTCACATTCATCAGTTTTGGATAAAACTGAATGTGCTTTTAGCGCCACTCAATGGATATTTCATTTCCGAACTGCTGCATTCGTACAACAACTAACGCAATAAAAAGCTGCCAGATTGACGTTCGTCAGTTTCAGATAAAACTGAACATTCTTTTAGCGCGACTCAACAGACATTTCATTTCCGAACTTCCATGATATGCACATTATCCAATATAATAAAACGTTGCCAGATTTACATGCCAACTTTTAGTGCCACTCCTGGGCATTTCACTTTGAAAGTGTCACGAAATGTGCAAGATGCATCGTAATATACATCACACAGCATTCAGTGAACAAGCTATGAATGGCATTGCCTAATGGGACGGACAAGGAGAACATGTTGTTATTTTCTTCTGAGCGAAAAGAGTATTTTCTGTGGTGTCATTTCTGAGAATCAGCAAAGAGGCAGATCTAATATTTGCAGTCTCGAGTGTGTGGCTTTGCATCTCTTTCTCCTGTCTGGACCTCTGTAAATTTCCAGTCAGCCGTCTCGTGTACGGTTACCCAGCGCTTGAAACATGGTGTGCTAGTCAAACTGCAGTGCTGTAGTTCAGAGAATAGATTACAGACGATGTTCAGATACTCTGCTGTGGAATTTTCCTTTGCTCTCAGACTAGAAAGAGAGAGCTGGTGCAGTCAGTGTGATGTGTGTCTGTCACTTCATAGGGCATGTGCATGTTTAATGAGCACATGAAACCATAGCCATGCTTAATGAAACATTCTGGGTTCAATACAAGACACAAACAGTGTCAATGCAGCTTAACTTGTATTGATCCTGGATTATTCTTTTAATGCTTTTTGCACTTAATGCATTGGATAGATACTCAAACTGGTTGCAAAACATGGTTTGTGATCCTTTAACAGGGTTCAAGAAATTTTATGTTATTGGACCCCTTATCATGATCAATAATTTCTCAGTATGCATGAAGTCATGCTCAGAGTTTGCATAGCAGAGCATTGTGGCCCGTGGTTGTTGACTGCTTTAAATTTGAATTCTCTGATATGCTTTAATCAGTTTTTTTACACACTCTTTTACATCTGCTGCATGATTGTGTTGGCGAATCTGCTGCAATGTCTATGTATTACAAGCAAGCTGCATTTTGCATTTTCTCTAACCAGGAGAATCTGGTGCTATAGTAATGTTAAGCAGAAATGCAGTGACTCTGACCTGAAACAAAACAAAAAAAATGTATATATATATATATATATATATATATATATATATATATATATATATATATATATATATTTTTTTTTTTTTTTTTTTTTTTTTTTGTTTTTTTATATTTTTTAATTTGTAATAAAAATATAATGTTTTTT
>NW_015647124.1:2257030-2296200 GCF_001515625.1 Sinocyclocheilus rhinocerous
AAGATCACAGACAACCTCCGCAATTATTACAAATGACTGGAGGTCACCAGGTAATACTAATCCCGTGCGAATAGGGCTTTAGATGGCTGAAAAATCTCCCGAGCGCTGTCACTGCCTTCCGCCATTTCGTCTCGTGCAAAAAACAACAACAACAACATTGCATGCTGCTTCTGCGTCAGACTGATGCTGGCTGGACAGGATTTACCGCGAGTTTTCAAAATCGCAATAATCAAATACGGTTTTGATGATAATTCAATTTTAAACGATAATACTAACCGTCAGGGCATTTTATCGTGATTTATCGTGAAACCGGTAATCGTTCCATCCCTACTTCCATATAAATAATTGAGAAAAGAGGCTGCTTACCTGCATTAACACTCTGTGATCCCCATCTGAGCGATTGCAGCAATTTTATTAATACCAGTATAGTTTAATGATCTCTAGAGAGATTGTCCCTTAATGATAAGGGGGTCATTCACAAGAACAGGTCAAAGGTAAAATACAAAATCTCCAGCTGTGAAAATTCAGCCCGTGAACCAAGAAGCATGAATCTGTGTTTTATGACGTCTGTTACCTTTTGCTGCTCTGGCCTTTTTAAATCGCCTGCTATATTTAATGGAAAGTGCTAACCTTAGGCTTGTGTGCATTATAAGTTCTTGTGAACAACATTTGAATGCATGTTCTGAAGAGATGGCTGAATGTTCAGTCCTGACCTCCTTTCCCAAGCCCCGAAAAAGGAAATGTCAGAAGTAACCATCTACACTTAAAGCGCTTTCTTATGTCAGCACTCCACAAGAACAAACCTGTTGTCTGTTGTGAAAGTTTCTCTACAGCAGGTAATTGAGCCCAGCGGTACGTCATGTACCACGGCTGCCCCCTTCTCTTTCATGCTGGGGGACTTTAAACTAGCAGCTATCCTGTTGCTGTCAGGCTGCCTTATTCTGGTCCAGTCTCGTGTTCATTTGCGTTATTTGTTTGAAATGTTAGACTGCTGGAATGTATTTCAAGCTCTGATGCGATATTTTCATTATTGGCCTGGCTAATAATGTACTCCAGATGTGTCCTGATTATCATTGTGGCTTTCTCCAACTAACCCAGGCTGGTTCGGCTTTGACTCAACACTGAGAAGACACAAAGACACACATACATATGAAATGGGGTCCAAAAGTCTGAGATCACTTGTGAAAATCACTTGTTCTTTTCCAATTTGTTACAATGTTGTTCATTATAAATTATATCATCAGCATATTTGAGTGAAAGGTTCACATTCAAATTGTTTTAAACTTATTAGATTTTATGTTTTATATTTATTACAAATTATACTGTGTGATCAGCATATCAGCTCACCAAAGGATCCTCTGCAATGAATGGGTGCCGTCAGAATGAGAGTCCAAACATCTGATAAAAACATCACAGTAATCCACAAGTAATCCACACCACTCCAGTCCATCAGTTAACATCCTGTGAAGTGAAAAGCTGTGTGTTTCTAAGAAACAAATCCATCATTAAGGTGTTTTAACTTTAAACTGTCACTTCAGGCAAAATACAAGTCCATAATCGATAATAACGCTTCCTCCAGTGAAAAAGTTAATTTCCTCTTCTCCTCTCACATCATAATCCACTCAACATATTTGTTTAGAGCTGTTTTGGACTGTGCTTGATCTGTGCAGATTTCTCTCAACTTTTTTTTTTTTTGTTCACTGGAGAAAACAATATTCTCGATTATGGATTTACCAGAAGTAATGGTTTGATGTTAAAATACCTTAATGCTGGATTTGTTTCTTACAAACACACAGCTTTTGGCTTCCTACGATGTTAAGTGATGGACTGGAGTGCTGTGGATTATTGTGATGTTTTTATCATGTTTTTATCAGCTGTTTGGACTCTCATTCTGACGGCACCCATTCACTGCAGAGAATCCATTGGTGAGCAAGTGATGTAACTAAGATGTTAAGTGATGGACTGGAGTGGTGTGGATTACTTGTAGATTATGGTGATGTTTTTATCAGCTGTTTGGACTCTCATTCTGACGGCACCCATTCACTGCAGAGGATCCATTGGTGAGCAAGTGATGTAATGCTACATTTCTCCAAATCTGATGAAGAAACAAACTCATCTACATCTTAGAGTAAATTTGTAATTTTCAGCAAATAAAATTTTTTGTGTGAACTATTCCTTTAAAATCATTACAAATTATATGATCAGAATAGCAAAGTGAAAATGTGAAAGAAATGCCAAAGTCCTAAAAAAAAATGTAGATTATAAACATACTTACAATTCATTCAACACTGAAAAACATTAATAAGAACAATATAATCCAATTAGAAATGCATAATTGTACCTAATATTTGTGTGTGCTGTATATGCTTAGAGTATTGTTAGCTTGCTTAGTACCAAACTTTACTGTGAATCAGAAAATTACATGCGAGTGGAGTTTTTAGTGTGATAACAAGGTTTACGTGTTGTGTGGTCTGCAAAATCACACAAAAGAAATTAAAAGTAGTGTCGAAACATTTCTCAACTGTACTGCCTTTAAAACAAATCTTATTACAGTTAATTAGGGCTGCACAATTTGTTCAGTAAATCATATTGCAAGTAGTTTAATAAACATTGCCATTATTGCAACAACATGATAAACATCAATGCTTCACAATACAGTTTGTTTTGCCATGTGAGGTAGCAGGGAATGGACTCCATAACAAATCAGCACAAGCTGTAAAGTCCTTTGGTAACTGCTAATGCTGTGTGTTTAGTGGATATCCATGACATATAATGCTAAAATCTCTGAGGACACTTTATTTGGTCATTAAAATAAAACAACACAATGAGGATGAACAGATCAGATGCCAGAGGAAAGAGAAGAACAGCGATTGTCTTGCCAATTTGTTCCTCAGTGCTGCCAAAGTATTTTGTAATATTAGGTAACCGAGAGAGTAAAGTATTTAAACAGTTTAACCATTAAGAGCAATTAGAAGCTTTATGTGTTGAAATCAAGTTAACACCTCCATTCCTTGCCTGTCCTCTGATTGGTGTATTAAAGGGTTACACAAGCAAAAATGGAAAGTCATTCATCATTTATGACTTACCTTTTGTGTTTGAACACAAAATAAGATATTGCACAATGTCTAGAAGGGATATTAAGAGTGAAATATGTCATTATCTCTGTCCTTGCTGCTGCTTTAGAAATAGTAACACTATCAGCTCGTGTATAAGAGCACAATGCCAGTCATTTGCCAGTGTTTCCAGAACAAGGTACAGTCATAGTAACTGGTGATATGAGGTGTGGAACCAAATATATGTTGTTCTTATGACCACATTTAATATTAGTGTTAGTGCTCAATATCTCAATAGAATGAACTACCGGTCAAAAGTTTGAAATATTTAAGACTTTTTAATGTTTTTGAAAGAAGTCTTTTCTGCTCAAGGCTGCGTTTATTTGATTAAAAATACAGTAAAAACAGTAATATTGTGAAATATTATTGCAATTTAAAACAACAGTTGTCTACTTGAGTATATTGTAAAATGTAATTTATTTCTGTGATGTAAAGCTGAATTTTCAGCATCATTACTCCTGTCTTCAGTATCACATGATCCTTCAGAAATCATTCTAATATACCAAGATATTTTAAATTGCAATAATATTTACTGTTTTATTGTATTTTTTCCTCTATTTTACAAAATCTTAGTTATTCCAAACTTTTGACCTGTAGTGCATATTGTTTTTATATTGAAGTCAGTAGTTTCATTTTGCACAATTTTTTTAAATCACGTCATTCGCAGTGCTTCATGGAAAGAGTAGTTGATTCACTCTTAATGCAGAGTCTTACCTTTTTGTTATTTTCCCCTAATTTTGCATTGAATCATAGTTTGTAGTGTTATGTTTCATCTCACAGTCAGTTGGTTTGGTTCATGGCATGGAAGTCTTTGTTGAAGGATGTTTTGAAATCCCTATGGAGAAAATTATTGGGCAAAAATACTTCCAGAATCAAGGTCAATGAAGTGTGTGGTCACTGTTGTGCTCTTGCAAGGTTAACCTTCATTTAAAGTCTCTTGTGTTCCTGCAAACACACACACACACACACAGATAAGGCAGAACGTTTTGTGCAGCCTAGATCCACTCGATGAATACAGTACAGCAGTGCTGTCAATAAATACACTGAAACTTAACCCAGATGAAGGATAAATACACTCTGTGATAGCTATAATAGGATGAATATCATGAAAACAAGCCCAGATCACATTCCACCCCAAAATCAATAGGAAAACATATTTATGTGCTTAAAGAAAATAATGCCTGTTTTGTGCCTATTCATAGTGATTAAGCAAGTTGCCCCAAAATCTCATTATTGTAATACATTTTTGAAAATTATATTTCATGTATTACTGTAAAATGATCATTTTTAAATCAGCAAATACTAACATGAATACACTGCAAATTAATTTAGTCTTGTTTTACAGTACAATATCTAAGCATTCTTACATCAAATACATATACCTGCGAAGCAAAATAACTTCCCAAGTACATGCAACAAAATTAAGTCAGTTTAAATCTGCCAGTAGGGTCAGATAAATAAACTTAATTCAAAGGGAAAATAAGATAATTTTTCTTACCCTATTATTAGATTTTTTCCCTTGTTTTAATCATAAATTCACTTAAAGGGATAGTTCACCCAAAAATGACAATTACCCCCATGATTTTCTTACCCTCAAGCCATCCTAGGTGTATATGACTTTCTTCTTTCAGACGAATACAATCGGAGTTATATCAAAAAAAGTCCTGGCTCTTCCAAGCTTTATAATGGCAGTGAATGGTGGTCGAGATTTTAAAGCCCAAAAAAGTGCATCCATCCATCATAAAAAGTGCTCCACACGGCTCCGGGGGGTTAATAAAGGCCTTCTGGAGTGAAATGATACGTTTGTGTAAGACAAATATCCATATTTAAAACTTTATAAACTGTAATCTTTAGCTTCCACTAACTGTCGTACGCGTGTTCACGAGAGAGTGGCGTTCCAGCGGATGACGTAGGTGTAGCGTAAACTCTGGTGAGAAGTGATGAACGCGGAAGCGCAAAGGAGAGAGCAAAATAAAACACCGGTCTCAAATTCGAAGTACAAAGCAAGGATTTATAAAGGAAAATGTCGGAGGATTTCGATATAAGCCGAGAGGAGACTGGTTTTTTCTTTGCTGTAAATAGGGGTGGGTGATATGGCAAAAATGTCATATCACGATTAATTTTTTTCAGGAAAATCACGACTCACGATTTTATCACGATTGTTTGTTGATGTTGGTTTTACTATTTTGCAAGTTGCCTGAGCAGTACAGCCAAACTAATTTCCCTATTTTAAAACCAAAGACTTATAAGGGAACAAAATATAAAATACGAAAAAATGGCAGATATTTAGGCCAAAGAGTGCGAAGATGAAAATCTTTGTCATTATTTTATCTGTTTTTAACAAATAAGAAAAGATACACATTACCAATACACATAATATACAAATAAAACAAACAGTGCTTTATTTTTCAGGTACAGCAGGTGTATTTAGCATTTAGCATTAAAGAAATGAACATACATTATATAAAATAAAACACTATATTCACTTCACTGTATAAATTTTACATTGATTTTCATTAAAGCGACTGTTTTAAAGTGCTTCAGTCAAGAGCAGTGAGTGATTTTTCTCTTTGCGTTTTGTTGTTTTATTAACATTAAAGGGATAGTTCACACAAAAATGAAAATTCTGAGAAAAAAAATTCATTTACTCACTCTCAAGTTGTTTTAAACCTGAATGAGTTTCTTTCTTCTGTTGAAAATAAAAATTATTTTGAAGAATGTGGGTAACCAAACAGTTGCTGGTTCCCAGTGTCTTCCATAGTATTTATTTTTTCCTACTATCAAAGTCAATGGGGACCAGCAACTGTTTGTTACCCACATTCTTTAAAATATCTTTTTTTTTTTTGTGTGTGTGTGTGTTCAGCACAAGAAAGAAATTAATACAGGTTTGGGACAACATGAGAGGGATTAAATAATGACAACACTTTAATTTTTGGGTGAACTATTCCTTTAATGACAAGCAGCAGCATGTTTATTACTATTAGTCTGCTGTCACTTTAAGACCTGCAAGCATCTAATATCCAGGCATGCATCCGTTTTTCTCTTAACTGTTTATTTTCACTGTAGACATAATCAACTGTGTTTATATTTAAACCTTTTGTGTTTTTGACAGTATTAGCAAAATCAGACGCAAAAGATAATTTAGTCCAGTATCAGGCACTGTTTTACAGGCTTATTAGTGTGCGTGCGCTTCAGGTGTACGAGCTCAGAAAAAGCGCATGTCAGCACGCCAATGAAATGTTTAACCGGCAAGGCTTTAAAGCACATGCAAATAATGTACTTTTGTGATGAACTATTCCTTTAATGACAAGCAGCAGCATGTTTATTACTATTAGTCTGCTGTCACTTTAAGACCTGCAAGCATCTAATATCCAGGCATGCATGGCATCCAGGCACTGTTTTACAGGCTTTTTAGTGTGCGCGCGCTTCAGGTGTACAAGCTCAAAAAAAGCGCATGTCAGCACGCCAATGAAATGTTTAACCGGCAAGGCTTTAAAGCACATGCAAATAATGTACTTTTGTGATAGTGAATAAGTGCAGTGCCCCGTGAGTGTAACTTTACCGCTAAGTTAACATTTGATGTGAATGTATGTGGCGTTGTACAGTATATTGAGACAGAGGCGCCAGAACTGCAGCTGATAGAATGTGCGCTGTAGTGCGATACTACGATATTTCTTCAAAAGCAAAAATCGTGATATCACACACCCCTAGCTGTAAACAAAACTTGGTTCTCGCGAGACTAGCATATTCTCACCAGAGCTTACGCTATGCCAACGTCATCCACTGTCTCTCGTGAACGTGCATACGACAGTTAGATTACATTAGAGATTACTTTTGTGATAGTGAATAAGTGCAGTGAGTGTAACTTTACCTCTAAGTTAACATTTGATGTGAATGTATGTGGCGTTGTACAGTATATTGAGACTGAGGCGCCAGAACTGCAACTGATAGAATGTGCGCTGTAGTGCGATACTACGATATTTCTTCAAAAGCAAAAATCGTGATATCGCACACCCCTAGCTGTAAACAAAACTTGGTTCTCGCGAGACTAGCATATTCTCACCAGAGCTTACGCTATGCCAACGTCATCCACTGTCTCTCGTGAACGTGCATACGACAGTTAGATTACATTAGAGATTACAGTTTATAAAGTTTTAAATAAAGATATTTTTCTTACACAAACGCATCGATTCGCTTCAGAAGGCCTTTATTAACCCCCCTGGAGCCGTGTGGAGCACTTTTTATGATGGATAGACGCAGTTTATTGGACTTCTATTGGACTATTGAATATTACCACCCATTCACTGCCATTATAAAGCTTGGAAGAGCAAGGACATTTTTTAATATAAATTGTATTCGTTTGAAAGAAGAAAGTCATATACACCTAGGATGGCTTGAGGGTGAGAGAGAGAGAGAGAATAGTTCTACGGTCACAGCTTTCCTGCTCTAATTTGTCTTCCAGCAGCTTTAGTTGAATCTTCATAACTGTCATATGTGGATTCCAGCTGTCATGTGATTGATGAAATGCACTGCTGTGTGTCTATGGGCAGTTTGCTGCCTACAGGTGTTCCCACATTAGACTGTGACCTTAACAACGCCTTCGAACACTCATGACCGGACATGCATTCTCATGTAGTGTGTCTTTGCAGTTCAGGGCTCGTGTGTAAGTGAGCGCAGAGCAGAGACGCAGTGAGATCAATGAGTTGTCTCTTTATTGAGTCTCTTTATTTTGGAGAGGAATCACAAACATGACTCAGCCTGTTACTGCTGATATCGATGCGGTCTTGAAGAACAAAGATAACATTATCACACAATAAAATACAAACACAGCTACTATCTCTTGCACAAAAGGTTATTCATTATCACAGATGAAGCTCACTTTCACAGTAATCCATGAGGCAGACTAGTAGTGTATTTTTTCCCTCGGTTTGTGGAAGTTGGGAAATATTTAATCTATAATTGTGTCTTCTTTCACACCTCAGGCTGTGTTGCCAATAGTTTGGTGTTGGATGTTTCCTAATGGAAAAAGCATCCTCCTCTATCTGATCTATTTACTTTTAACACATTAGTATATTTTTCCGCCTGTAAGAAAGCATCTGATCATAGCAATTTGTATATTTGCATGAGCTTTGCATTCCAATCATGCTATGAAGAAAGCAACTTTACAGTACTAAACATAAAAAAAAAACTGTTAGTGTTGCTTTCAAATAGAATTACAACTTCAGTTTCTACTATAAAGCAGCTCTCTAAGTTTATGTTTTTAGTCATGAACGTTTTTATGGAAGCCTGTTTCCACCATGGAATAAAAAAAAATAAAAAAAGGTTTTTGCGACTTTTTATTTCACAATTCAGAGTTTATATCTCACAGTTCTGACTCTTCTTTTTAAAATCACGAGATGTAAACTCTAGAATTCTGACTTTCTTTCTCACAATTCCAAATGTACATGTTGCAGTTCTGAATTTTGTCCTCAGAATTCCGAGTTTATTGCAATTCAGTTTTGTTTTATTGTCCGTGGAATAAAAATAAATAAGATCAATGTGACTTATCTCACAATTCTGACTTTTTTCTTGCAATTAAGTTTATATCTCATGATTCTGCATTTATATCACACAGTCCTGCGTTTATATCTTGTAATTCTGACTTCATAATTCAGAATTGTGAGATAAAAAGTCAAAATTACCTTTTTAAAAATTTTTATCCTGTGGTGGAAACAAGCTTCTATACATCTGACCTCGACAGACTGAACTGAAGAAAGATTTCCTGGAGAAGATTTCCATGTCAAAGTAGGCGGAGCTCCAGAGCCACACCTTCTTATTACATAATCGCCATGGACCAATGATAATTCGAGAGTGTTTACCAGCTGAAGCAGTTTTCTGGAAAAGTTGGCTTTGGCAAGCTGTTTCAAACTTTCAAAACAAACTCCAAGCGAGCATCGCTTTGGCCTGATTTTGTTCAAAATGATCCAGTTCATTCTTCGATTAGTCTTCTAGTATTCATTTATTCTGGTGGCTCGTGTTCATCCTAATGAAGGTGCTGACAGGTGGTTCCTCCCCATGTGGAGCTCTAGAACATCAACACTGCTTATGTAACAGTAACACCATGTGGAGCTGAGCCAAGACATTTTCAGTCTGGCTTTAATCACACACATGCCTGCAGACCCCCATGACCAGACCCCAATATAAGTTTGACGGGAGGGTCGGACAAGTACAAGTCCCAAAAGCACGTGAACAATGTGGGACCTAGCAGTTATGCAGAGCTGAATGCTTGCAGAGAGAGACTACAACAAAAACATTCTGCTATCAGTAGATCCAGACATTTTAGCCACTTGATAAATGAACTTGCAAGGGCAGTATGTGTAGAATTTAGTGAATGATGGGTATGCAAATGACCTGGTAGTGGTAACAAGAGGGTCAATGACGTCACACTCATTTTTCATTAAAATGACAGCTCTAGTTTCCAAATTAAAATTCATTTAGATGTTTTTGGGGGCATAAAGTCAAAATGTCAGGTTGGTTAAGCTGCCCTCAGATTGTAATGCAGAAAAAAGCTGATTAATAATTAATAAAAAATAAATAAATACTAGGGATGTAACGATGCACCCCGAGCCGGCTGAAAATCGATAAAAATATGTGACGATTATAGTAAAAGTGAATCTTTTCATTTATAATTTATACATGTGTAGTGTACATGTTACAAAGTACACTCACATGTATTCAAAGGGTAAGAAAAAAAATACTTTATTACTTTTTACTCGGATACATTAAATTTAAACTTGTTGAAAGTGATATAAAAGTATTTCAATATACAATATGTAACCATAATTGATTCAAAGAAAGTGTATTTCGGCTAAGAATTATTTTCTTAATTTTTTTTTTCTTTTGGACAACTTACTTCTCATTGACCTAAGAGTCAAGAGCTGTCAATTTTATAATATTATATAATGTGTGTAAAACTATTATGTTGATTTTGCTGATTAGAAGTTCACAGTGTTCATTTATTATTGTTCTATTGTTTTAAACAGTCATGTAACGAATCTGCTGCAGCATGTGAGGGCAAACTACACCTTAACTCATGGCAGCTTGAGGACAGGGTGAGAAATATGCAGCAGTAGTTATTATTTAATATTTACATAACAGTATTTTAGACGCTTGTAAAAACTTTTCAACAAATTCATAATGTTCACTCCAACTTAAAATGCCAGGAAAATGAAGCGTGGTGTTTTTTGCCATGTATGTAATGCAGAATTAGTGTTGGCCCCTGGAGTGGTGTGTATTCCTCTTCATTATAATCTCTTTCCTTTCTACCAGCTCCAGACCGGCATCGTTGTCATCTTCTTCATCCAGTGCTGTTTACTTCTTTGCTGGGATAAAAGAACATTTGTTGATGTTTCCATCCTTTTTGGACCAAAGTTGTAATTTAACAAAATGCCAAGGACCCTTCAGGTTTCAATGTTTTGAAACGTTCATAATGAGAACTCTTTCTACATGACTTTACCTTTTGTAATTGAATTCAGGCAGAATATGATTTTACGTAACTTGGGGTTTGTATGTCAAAAGGTCTCAACAGAGAGCCGTTCGTTGTCTACAATGGGCACAGTGTCATTTACAAACCTGATGCAATATGCATGTGTTTATGGTTATAAGTCTGATCTGTTTATTCCATCGGCTGGTGGAGGCCAGAGACATGAGTGATGTTCACCTCATGCGTTTAATATCAGCTTGAGTTGGTGAGTGGTCATTGAGATTTTTATATCGTCTGTTTGCCTAAATCTGGTGTCTCGATGGCTCGCCTAGTGAGGCTTTCGTTTGCAAACGCCACTAATAACAGAGATTTACTATGCTCTGCTAACAGTTTTTGGGATTCGAAGTTTGAAAAATGACAGTAATTTCCTTGCAGTCTCTCTAACTGTTTTTCTAATGTTGCATTGGATTTGTCACTGGCTTAGAGGTCTTTGGAATGAATAGATGTGGTTTGGCATGAGGTCAGGATTCTGGTCTGGGCAGTTTGGAGTTAACCAGCGCTGAAGCTGCTGGCCCATACTGCTCTCAACCCACAGCGGTGTGCTCTGATTGAACGCACATGTGTTTCTGTACATTTGTTCTTCTAAACATTCAGGCGTATAATAACACAATGAGGAAATTTGTACAATGTCATCCAAAAACTTACATAAGCATTTCTTTCAATGACAAACAGATATAAAAGCACCCAGGATATAAGTATTAAACCAATTGTTAGTTGCTATTTATTTAATAATATTAAAATTGAAGAATGGCACAAAATTTCAAAATAAAAACATTACACTTCATGCACATGATTTGCATGAATGCCAAAGGATTCATGAAAAATTCTTAAAGGAATAGTTCACCCCAAAATGAAAATTTGCTGAAAATGTTCTCACCAAATGTGTTTGTCTGCTTTTTATCAAGAACAAATTTATCGTCAAGTCACATCGATGGAGGGTTATCACGTAATTTGACTAGCTGATATGATGATAGAGTCTTCAAGACAACATTGGCCTACATTGTTTCATTGGAAACACACTGTTCCAGAGTTGAGTGAAAGGTTATTGAGATCTCCATCGCAGAGCCATTTTCATACACTTCATGCCAAGAAAAAATTTGATTTAGATCGTCAAAGAATGCAGAATTTGTTGGCATCAATAACAAGGCACCATGTTTCACACTTGCATGCTACATTTAAGGAGTAGTTTACCCAAAATTGAAAATGTAGTCACCCTCTGGTCTTTCCAATATCTAGATGAGTTTGTTTCTTCATCAGATTTGGAGAAATGTAGCATTCCATCACTTGTTCACCAATGGATGCTCTGCAGTGAATGGGTGCCACCAGAATGCGAGTCCAAACAGCTGATAAAAACATCCAGTAATCCACACCACTCCAGTCCAGCAAATAATGTCTTGTGAAGCCAAAAGCTGTGTGTTTGTAAGGAACAAATTCATCATTAAGGTGGCATCCATTCACTGCAGAGGTTCCATTGGTGAGCTATTTCCATTTCATTTTTCAGTTTTGGGTGAACTATTCTATTAAGAATAAAAATCTTCTTAACTGTAATTTTCTTCTTAGCTTCTAACTTAAGAAAAAAATTCAATGTTTTGTATTTCCAAAAAATTTCTTCTGAAGAATGTTCTTATATATTTTCTCTCCATTGTTCTTCAAGACAATGTAAATTCTTGAAAAAATTTTCTTAAAATCATAGTAAATATCTTAAAAACGCTGTATGTGTTATTGTATGTGCTTTAAACATATATAACACTGATGCCTGTCATTTTATTCTTAAGAAGAAAAAAAAAGAAAGGTGTCTTAAGATGTCTTAACTTCATTAGTCTAGATTTTTTAAAGAATAGCACTTAGGAACTTTCTCAAACTTATTAGAATTTAAGTTGGTTATTATATACTAAATAAAATGCATATTTCAAAATACTGTCTAACACCATGTCTACTCGGCACGCGAACGGTCGCATCCAGTGTAGACACGGTGTTAGACAGTATTTTGAAATATGCATTTTATCTAGTATATAATAACCAACTTAAATGTGTTAGGTGTGTTACGTGCAGTTTGGTCAATCTGTGGCAACTAAAATCAGCTTCTGTATTTCAAATCTTTACAGTACCACACAATAATGATGCATTCAATGACAAAAAACACAGCAAAGCTTTTTTCACAATAGCTGTCCCATATGCTTATACTCTCTTTTTTGTCCCACCCATACGTCAAGCACAAAAGCACTACCATATGGCTGATTCCCTGACAAGCCTTTAGGTTCCTTCCTTCAATCATGATAAGCCTGTAGAGGTTGTTATGTGTCATTTTGTAATTACTAGCTGTGCCTCAGGCTGTCCTGAACTCAAGCTCCAGGATTTCTTCCGTTTAAGCCCACCATGTTTCAGTCATGCAGCTCTAACGTGTTTTAACAGTGCAAGTCCCAGGATGTGCATTTTAACCCTTTACTACAATTCTACACCTTAAAGAGTTAGTTCACCCAAAAATGAAAATTAGCTTGTGCTTTACTCACCCTTGAGGCATCCTAGGTGTATATGACTTTCATATAAAAAAATTGTCCTGGCTATTCCAAGCTCTATCATTGCAGTCAGCGGGTGTTGCAGTTGAACAGTCCACAAGTCGTCAAATAAAACGCGCGCATCCATAATAAAACGTGCCACAGACGGCTCCGGGGGAGTGAATAAAGGCCTCCTGTAGCGAATCAATGATAGAGCTTGGAATAGCCAGGACAATTTTTAATATAACTCCGACTGGATTTGACTGAAAGAAGAAAGTCATATACACCTAGGATGCCTCGAGGGTGAGTAAAACAGTCTAATTTTCATTTTTGGGTGAACTAACCCTTCAATTAAATCACCCAGTCATGAAATAAATAACTGTTTTACAAACAAGCTGTTCAAATGAAGCAATGAGCCACAAGAGGCTGTGTGTTACAGAAATGTAACCACTGATTGACTAAAACACTGTTAACTGTGGTATAATCACTGTAACACAGCCTTTAATTATTACTTTATATCTAAAATGCAGCAACGGTGAATACACCAATACAGACACACATTTTGAATAGTTACATTTATTAATAAAAGTCATGATGATAAACTGTGATGGGCATCTTACGGAAACTCTTTTTGATGCCAGTAGGTAGCGACAAGTGATTATCTTTATGAATGAGTCATTGAATCATTCACTAAACCAATTGCAATGCAAAATGTCATGATATTAAGTAGTATATAATTATTAAGTACAAAGTAATCTGGTTACTTTTTTCGTGCTATTCTATAAATACTGTTATTTTGCTTATACTACTCTTTTCACATTTGCGACATAGGCTCATTCGAAATACGTGCCTCTAAATACATTTCTGCAAAACTGAAAAAACGTACCTATACATACGAATCGCTGCAGTTTCCAGTTGAAATGAACACTAGAGGCAGTAAAACTCCAACTACGTTTATTCCTTTTCACACAAAGTAAGATTTACAGGTCCACAATTTTGATTAATAAAACCTAATTTTCGCACAATTACTAGAGGAATATTATGTTATATATTCAAAACAGTTTTAACATGCTGTGAGATCTCAAAAATGATACTTTAGAATGTTAGCGTCACATATCCAGTTTCATATGTATGTGTTTTCATATTCAGTAGGTTTGTTCGGTAGCTCACGCAGTATGGAGTTGCACTTGAGTGGTGAAGAGCTTCGGTACGAATCCCGTGAAACTATGCTTCGACAAAACAGTTCAAACCTGCATGTAAGGAAGTTCAAATGGCACGGTTGCATCAACAAATGCATTTTTATATCAGTTTTGCATTTGTTAACACTATCGGGTAGGTTTAAGGTTGGGTGGGTTTGGTGTTGGGGATATTTCTAACACGATAGATCATTAACTTTTAGTGACACACCCTGGATATTTGAATTATGAACCGCCGCAATACGCAATACCTGAAGCAACGTAATAAAAACACAGCAATACATGGCTATTATATCAATGTAAAAAAAACGTGCTAGGGTCACGCATTGAACCCGTGTTTTAGTGCCACTCACTGGACATTTCACTTTTAAACTGCCACAAAACATGCAGTAAGGTACGTAATAACGGTGTTGCAGAAATGTATTTAGAGGCATGTATTTCGAATGAGCCTGGGTTGGTTTTTCGCCTACTATATAGTAGGGAAGTATGCATGTTCAGATGCAGCCAAGTATCTGACTTCATGAGTGAGTTATTGAATGATCCACTCAACTGATTTGTTCAAAACACCACTACTATGTGTTTTTTGAAGACATGCCATGGTTGGTTATTCTCTGGCTTCGTTTGAAATTATTTTCATAATCTGAGCAAAAAATTGACAAAGTAACTGACAATGTTGTGTCTAAAATAGAAGTTACTCAATCTTAACCTCTTGTTTGTGTACCAGTGGTTGAACTCAAATGCAATATTTTTGTGGAAAACTCCTGTTTTAGTATTGCTTACACAGGGTAGAGAGAGAGACTTACAGGGTAAGCGTCTCTGCTCTTAGAAGGCGCTGGAAAGTCAAATGCATCTTTATTATATTTACACCCTGGAAAAAGGTTCTGGTTACCTAAATGTGTGTCCGTACACTTCATATAGGCTAGGCTATACTCGACACCCCTGCACCTCTGTCAGTTTGTTTTCCCAGCACAGATATAGTCCTGTGGAGTGTATTTGAGGAGATAATGACATTAACTGTGCTAAAAACGTTCCAGTGTATATGAGAAGGTCTCGGTTGCATCACTAATATGAGGCAGGTCATGGGGACAGTAGCTCAGTGTTGATTGTACACATACTTAAGTCTGAAAAGCAATCCTGTGTTGACTGGAAATGCATAACTGATGTTTGGAGTCACTAATAAGATTAGTGGCATGGATATGTATCATGTGTTAATGTGTGTTTATGTATGCCTGTGTTTTTACAGTGGTTGGTTTGATGGGGGAGAGTACTGTACTTCAGGTAGACTTAAATATAGCGTGAGTGAGTTCACTGAGAGCCTCAATGTGTGCGTAAGACCGACAATGCTTGTCAATCATTTGGTGTCAAGAAGCCTTGAGCCCAGTACAGGAAAACTGTATTTATGTTGGGTTGGGAGAGAAACGTGTTTGAACACAAATTAATAATTCATTTTCCCAAGAGGGTAAAGTTGCTTCTTTAATCCATTTCTCAAACCCTCCCACAGGGAAGAACTCCAAGTGTAATCTCACAAGTCTCTCCTCTAGAGTTCCAAATGAGGTCTCAATAATTTCTCAACTTATGCTCAGATTTATGAAGACACTAAAGTCTGCAGTTAAAAGTTTTGAATATGTTACACACATTAATTTATAGGTCTATACTGTTACTGCACGTCAACAGTTTACTTAATTTAAAATTACATAAAAATTTTCAGTTTAGAATAGTGTTATTTTAGTATCAGAAAGATAATATCATAGTTTTTATTAATATTTAATGTTTATATATATATATACTGTTTACATGTTCATTTTTCTTAGTTAAAAGTTTTGTAATGTTGTGTTTTTGTCATAAAGATCTATATAGTTTTTATTTATTTTTATTTTAGTTTTTTATGTTAATGTAAATGAAAATGAGGACTTTTATTTTATTTCTTTATTTTATTTCAAGTAAAAAATAAAAGTCTGGTTCAGACATACAATGACTGAAATACACCTCTTATGTAATGTTATGCATCATATTTGAATTAAAATATTTTAAGATATTTGGGGGACAAAAAGTAAATAATATCAGGGTGATGCAGCTGTCCTAATATGAAGACAAAAATTAAATGAAGAATGTTTTTGAAAAAAAGTAGTTAGGCATAATCTTTATTATTTTTCCTAAACAAACTATGAAAGAATTTTGTTAAAATTTTAAAATAAATCTTAATAAAAAATAAAAAAAACGTTGTCTGCCAAATCAAGTGCTATTATAGAAAGTACTTTTGCAAATACCTTTAAGAACCTTTTTGAAAACAATTACCACATTTTAAGAGTCATTCAATTTTTTTTGAAAATGGCATGAACGTTTTCTAAACCAAATGCAACCTAGCTGTACATGAATACAAAGATCAAATTTCTAAGAACTTGACACGTGTTTTAAACCAGATTTTTATAAAGATTTGTTTTCTTCATTACCTAGGACTCTCTCATGTGTCATTCACCAAATTTGTGTCTGTTGTCATTTCTCCTAAGGAATCTTATGAGCAACATCTTCAAATACAATGTTAAATGTAGAGCTCGGCCTCCCTCTGTCCCTCGAGACATAAACACACACCGCTTTTCCCAGAACTCACTGAATGTAGGATTCATGGTTCTTGAGCTGCTGTCTCTGAGGAGTTTCCACCCTCCTCACACGGCTGAGAGGCCCAGGACTGCTAAATCAAGCCTTTCATACCCACCAGAGGACAGAAATGGCCTTGTTGCCAAGTAATTGCTCGTCTGTAGTCCAGTCGCTAAAGGTTTTCAAAAAACTATGTTTAGAATGGGATGTAATTATGAGACAGCGGAAAAATATGATTAGGTTAGGGTGTTTCATGTACAGTAAATGGTGAAATTCTTGCGGTTGCAAGCGTCTTACTGGTTCTTATCTGTTTTAATGGTTTTTTGAGTACTAATTACAGGCTGTTATCTGCCAGAATAAGCAGTGAATCATGCTGCTTATTGAGGGCGGATGTACGTCATAAGAACATGTCATTTAAAACCTAAACTAAAGCAAGACACTACAGGTGAACATGGTGTAAGATAGATATCACCATACTTTCACTGGTTCATTCATCACAGTACATTAAGACAAGTGGTTTGTATTACAAGTTTTCTGAAATGTTATGGTCCAATTAACTAATTAAATATGCACTCATTTGCATAAATGTATAGAACAGAAGTATGAACAGTGGATAAATATTCTTGTTTCATTTTGACTTCATAAATCAGAAAATACTGTCAACAGCTAGAAAACAAATATATTTCCACCATGTTATTATGATTAAAAGTTATATAAATTGTGCCAATGTTATATGAACATTATGAACCTCTGTACAAACCTTCAGAATATAGATAGGAATAAAACTTGTTTGGTTTATGTAAGTGCTGCTGATGAGTTCTGGCTCAGTGTATGAGAAAAAACTCATGGCCTTTAATAATATGTGTTGTAATTGAAGATGCAAATAGATAAAGTGTAATAATATAAACACTTAAATGTGTATTTTGGATGTTTTCTTTCCACTAGTCTGATAGACGACATGTTATGGAAGCAAAATAGTTCAAAATCAAAAAAATTGACCAGTGCCTGAAAAAACAATTGTTTTGCCTAGTGTCTTGCCTTAGGTTTATTTGTTTCTTAGTTTTTGTTTAAGAGCTCATTGAAAGTCATTGAAAGTTCTCAGTCATCCCAGTTTCCCCCAGCTTTCCGCAAAGTGTCCTCTTGTTGCACAATTCAGAATCTTAATTTTTTTGTTTCTCTTTCAAAATCTTTTTTTTTTCTCTTCTCTCTCTTCAGACTCGCAAACTGACCAAAGTGGAGCGCCAGCGCTTCAGCGAAGAGGTTGAGATGCTCAAGGGTCTTCAGCACCCAAACATTGTGCGCTTTTACGACTCCTGGAAGTCCACTGTGAAAGGTCACAAGTGCATCCTTCTGGTCACTGAGCTCATGACCTCTGGCACCCTCAAAACGTGAGTTTGTCCTGCATCTCAGAATCACATAGATCACATTAAAGGGATACCAATAAAGATATTATTTAAAGGGGTGGTTGATTATGATTTCACTTTTTGAACTTTAGTGCAAATACCCGTAATGGTAAGGGGGCGTGACAATTCTGGGCAACGTGCACTCTGCGGTTAGCAAATCACAAACACACTGAGCCCGCTAACCAATCAGAGCCCATTGCGTATTTCTGAGGGAGGGGCTTCACAGAACCAGGAACTCAACAGACCGTTTTGACAAGAATGGAAACAGCGGTGTAAAATATGTGAAAATAATGCGTTTTTTTAAAAACGAAGCATGAACACATGTTACACTGCACCCCATACACACAATCAAGCTTTCAAAAAAAGCTGATCAACCACCCCTTTAAAATAGAGTTTCAGGTCCCATTGACTTCCATAGTATTTTTAGTCCATACTATGGAAGTCAGTGGGACCCGAAACCGTTTGCTTACCAACATTCTTTATTATATTCCACAGAAGATCGAAAGTCATACAAGCTTGGAATGGCATGAGGGTGATAAATGATAACAGAATGTTATTTTTTGGGTTGACTGTCCCTTTAATTGTCCCTTTTTTGGTGCTGAGGTGAAAAGGATTTTAACATCCCAATTTCTTAGGTATCTAAAGCGTTTCAAAGAGATGAAACCAAAGCTCCTACAGAGGTGGAGTCGTCAGATCCTTAAAGGACTTCACTTCCTGCACACGCGGACCCCTCCCATCATTCACAGGGACTTGAAATGTGACAATATCTTCATCACGGGCCCCACAGGAAGTGTGAAGATCGGGGACCTTGGACTGGCCACACTCAAGAGGGCAAGCTTTGCCAAGAGCGTAATAGGTAGGTCACTGCAAACTCCTGAAGCGTTTCATGCTTTAGTTTCTCAGTAATGATTTATCTTAGATCTGCTGAGATCTTCAACCTCATTGCATTTCAAGTTTAAAATTAAACATTCAATTTTACTTTTGAAATGTTCACCTTTAGCCACTAGGTAGCTTACAAAGTAATACCATCAAGAGGATAATACCATGGTGTGACAGTTCTTTCCTGATCCTGAAATAAAGTGTGTTATTAAACCATTATAAAATGTACCGTTTTGGTAGTGACATCTAAGAGAATTCTTCACATTGTGTTTAACAGGAACACCAGAGTTCATGGCTCCAGAAATGTATGAGGAGAAGTACGACGAAGCAGTGGACGTCTATGCATTTGGCATGTGCATCTTGGAGATGACCACGTCAGAATACCCTTACTCTGAGTGCCAAAACGCTGCGCAGATTTACCGCAAAGTTACCAGCGTGCGTTTCAATCATTATCATTTAGTGTGATTAATTACTCTTTAAGTTAATGATTTTGGTCAGTACGATTTAAAAAAAAAAAAGGTTTTATGCAGCAAGGAACCATTAAATTGATCAAAAGTGAGAGTAAAGACATTTATAATGTTTCAAAAAGGTGTATTTAAGTCATTCTATGTTGGAAAACTAAAATAATTTTTATTACTTTAAATAAAATAAATGTTAATTGAAATTTAAAAAACCTATGAAAACCTTGAACATATTTTATTTTACCTAGCTGCTAAGGAAACATTTATAATTTTTATTTAATCTAACTTGATGTACTAAAATAAATAAAACTGAAATGAAAATTAATAAAATATATATTAATATAATAAAATATATAGACATTTTTAATAATAAAAGTGACAAAATCATGGAACAAAAGTACTAAAACGTACTCAAATTAAGATGAAAGTGGGGGAAAAAACTAACTTAAACTCAAAATACTAAAATAACACTGCAAAAGATCTATATTTTAAATAAAATGCTGTTCTTTTGAACTTTTTGTATTCATAAAAGAATCCTGAAAAAAAAATATCAAGGTTTTCACAAAAATATGAAGCAGCACAACTGTTTTCAACATTGATAATAATCAGAAATGTTTCTTGAGCAGCAAATCAGCATATTAGAATGATTTCTGAAGGATCATGTGACAATGAAGACTGGAGTAATGATGCTGAAATTTCAGCTTTGATCACAGCAATAAATTACATTTTACTATATATTCACATAGAAAACCGTTTGCTTAATGTTAAAAAATATTTCACAGAAATATTTCATATTATATATTTTTACTGTATTTTTGATCAAATAAATGCAGCCTTGGCGAGCATAAGAGACTTCTTTCAAATACAAAATCTGTGAGATTGCTTTAAAATATGTTTAATTGTTGTGCATATATTTTGCAATAAGCATATGCACGTCCATATTTCCTAGTTTATTCCAGCACTGAGACCTTTAGCCCAGCATGGAAAGTGCCATAAACATCTTTTCTCTTCTTTCATTCTCTTCCTGCATGTCCTCGTTTCCTCTCATTTCCTTAAGAGCTTGCTGTGAGTTCACTTTGAGCAGAAGTTTAAGACTCACGGCTTGGGTTTGATTAGAGCTTATGGCTCTAAAATAGTTTGAAATACCCCCTGTTTGTATCCTGTTTTTAAAAAACCCAGGGCTCGTCTCATTCTGGATAATTTGAGAAAGGCCCTACAGGTCACATGTACACAGAGAGGTCATTCTGATTATGCAGCTTGTTAGGGATACAGTATATTCACTTGTCTGCTCCTTATTGCATTTGGAAACTTACATCAGCATGTGTTTACAACGTCTTCAGACAGATCTCTTTAATGTAAATCAGTCTTGAACAGGTTTTTTTATACATGAAAGAGTGTTCCTAACAAATGCTATAAGGAAACATAACAACTTTGCAGTGGATTGAGATGTTGTACGACATGAAGTACAACCAACTTCAACAGGATTTCAGTAATGTTTTGATTTTGCATGTCAGAAAACAAGTTTATGATGTTTTTAAAGTAATAGCTAAATTTGACACGCACTTTATGTGGATGACGCCAGTGGTTTTGGTTTATAGGTTTGTTGAATGACGTGTCTTGAATGAACGAAACAAAGCCTGCTCTGAAAAGGTTGCTGAGTGTTAATGACAAAGCCAAGGAGCGCGCGTGTAAACGGGATGGGCGGTCGTCCAAAACTCCCATGAACTCGATGCTTTATGGAGCTCATGCTCAACAAATGTTACACAAGTCTACAGGGAAAGTAACCTACTCCAGCTGTAATTCAGTCCTCAGCTGTAATTCTTTGAAATCACAGCTTAACCTCACATGATTGAAGACTTTTGTATAGTCGAAGTAAGTCAAATGTGACAAATAACAGGCGTTAACTGTTGTAGATCTTAATATGATAGATCAACATTAAACCAAGCACATGCAAGTGTTGTAAATTGTATTTTAGAAGACTACAGTGTAAAATTAATAATGTTACATTGCTTTATTGAATGTTTAAGTGGGTTCAAGGTATAATATATATATAAAAAGGGAATTGTGACTTTTTATCTCACAATTCAGTTTATGTCTCACAATTCAGAATTTTTTTTTGCAATTAAGATTTTTTTCTCTGAAATGTGTAAATGAAAAAGTGTAAATTGTGAGATATAAACTTGCAATTGCGAGGAAAAAAACAGAATTGTGAGATAAATTTGGAATTGCTAGGGAAAAAGTCTGAATTGTAAGATATAAACTCGGAATTGTAAGAAGAAAACTCAGAATTGTGAGATATAAATTTGGAATTGCAAGGGGAAAGAAGTCAGAATTGTGAGATATAAGTTAGGAAATGTACGGAAAAAAATGAGAATTGTGAGATATAAACTCACAATTGTGAGAAAATTGTCAGAATCGTGAGATATAAACTCACAACTGTGAGAAAAAAGTCAGAATCGTGTAGGGATGCACGATATTGAATTTTTGCCGATATCCGATATGCCGATAATTTTCAACTCATTTTGGCCGATGCCAATACCGATATGTAATTATTTTTAATTTTGGTTAGTTTTTAAAAATAACTTATTTGTTAGAATTAAATAAACAATAATAGTTATTTTATAATGACAGTACATTGAAGATTTGAAAATAACTATAAATAAACTATATATTAATCACTGCATTTTTTTTCAGAAAGATGCAGTGGCAACCTTAATATTTTATTTTATGATTTAACATTTGTAGATGGTCTAAAGCAAAAGAGTTGTAAAAATTCTGAAAATCTTTTAGAACTCATAATTGGTTTATTTATTCCTCTTATCGGCAAGACATATCGGCATAATTTTTCATATCGGGCCGATGCCGATATTTACATTTAAAGCCATTATCAGCCGATTCCGATATTGGTCCGATAATATCGTGCATTCCTAGAATCGTGAGATATAAACTCAATAAATTAAATTAAAATAAATAAATAAATAAATAAAAAAAATCTGAATTGTGAGATAAATTCAGAATTGCAAGGAAAAATACTGAGAATTGTGAGATATAAACTCGGAATTGTGAGAAAGTCAGAATTCTGAGGTCATATCTCGCAATTCTCAATTCATATCTCAAGTATTTTTCTCAGAATTACAAGAAAAAAAAAGTCAGAATTGTGAGATAAAAAGTCGCAATTACCTATTTTATTTTTTCAACAACAAAAAATTAAAATTTTTATATAAAAATGTATATAAAAATAAACAAACTCCCATAGCTTTAGGGTTGTGTGCTTTGCTCAAGGGCAGTGTCAGTAACAAATCAACAGTGCATTGGTGCAAAGTAACTTTTTCAAAACATCCAGGCAAGCTTTGAAACCTCGCTCTTGTGTAACTGGCTATGATTAGATTATCTGAAAGGGAATCATCTAATTTACATTTGAACATTAGATTGATGAGTGACATGTTAAAACATATTAAGCCTCTTTGACTGATGTTTTTCTCAGACTTTGACATTTGTGTCCACTTCTGCTGTTTTCAGGGTATAAAGCCCGACAGTTTCTACAAAGTGAAAGTTCCAGAGTTAAAGGAAATCATTGAAGGCTGTATCCGCATGAACAAAGATGAAAGGTACTTTATTGATTTTCCTGTTTGATTTTCCACTTTGAAAGTGTTCTTTAAAACATTCTTGTGCAGAAGCATTCATTTTATATATTCACCAGTTATTATTATGCAGAAAAGTGAAATTACTTAGGATTCTGCAAAATATCAGCAACAACAAAAAAAAGTAATGCTACAGAGATTGTTTTTATTTAAAAAAAAAAAAATCGTCCTAAATAATAATATATCCTCAATGTTAAATATGCATCTACTCCACTTTCCAGCCACTTGGGAAACCTTGTAGCTTTGCCTATGAAATTATATTTTTTTGTTTTGAGCTAACTATGTGATGATCATTACGTAATGTTTCAATATTTAAAATCGGTCAGCTGTATTTTTGTTGTATACATTCACAAGTTACATATCAGGGTTATTATTGTTAGCTAAAACTATTTTTGGTGATTTAAATATAGCTGAAATAACAAATATTAGGTGAAAAATGTAAATTAAACAAAAATGAACAAACTAAAATAAGTTTGAGTTGAATCACTAAAATTGCTTACTGTAAATAACTAAAACTAAAAAAAAGTAAACCTAATTAAGTAATATTAAAAATGCTAAAACAAAATAACTAAAATAAAATTAAAATGAAAACTAAAATTTTTAAATAAAAGCTAGTTCAAAATAATATTAGAAATTATTATTTGCATGCATTTCCACCCTTCCACATTCATATGCATATGAAAAGTAAAGCATGAAGCTTAAATAGTTTTAATAATATAATAATAATTATTATTATTATGCTTAATAATTTAACTCATTGAAAACAGGTGCATGTAACCTATATTTTTAAATATAAAACGGCTTTAAACCACCTATTGATTGACATTTATTTCATACATTCAGTTTGTGTGGCTTCATATGGAGATTTCTGTCTAGATACACCATCCAGGACCTGCTGGAGCACACGTTCTTCCAGGAGCACAATGGCGTTTACGTTGAATTGGCTGAGGAAGATGATATGGTCAAATCCAGCCTGAAGCTCTGGCTTCGCATGGACGGCACCAAGAAGCTCCACGGAAAGTACAAGGACAACAACGCCATTGAGTTCCTGTTCGAGCTTTACAAAGACGTGCCAGAGGAGGTGGCGCAGGAGATGGTGAGCTTCACTCACACATAATCTCATGCTAACCGGATCTTTACCTCCCTTTTCTGTTAGCTTTTCATATGTGTTTCTTGAAGGGATCTAAGGTGTGGTTACATTTCCCATCTACTCTGACTCGTTGGTTTACTGTCACTGTTAACACTAAACCCAGATATTCCCCTCAGGCATCAACAAAGCGTATGTGTTCACAGATGTACGTTAATATGTGGGTTGAGTTTTCTGCAGAGATCTGCAACAATGATCCTGAAGCATTGATATTCAATCACACAGAACTATTAAACAAATATGTGTGTCTTAGTAACCTACCAGTTTTTAACAGGTGTTTACTGTGCATGTTACCACAACACAAGTGGATGAATCTTACAAAAACACATCCAGATTACATTTCATCCCAATAACGAATGGGGAAAAAGGCTTTTGCATCGCATTATTATTTTCTGACCGTTAATCACATTTCCCCGCTCAATTCTTGTGTCCAGGCGGTTTTCTTTTGAGTTTCTGGTCATTCAGAATACTCACAGTGGCAGTTTTCATGACTGTAATGTGCAAAGACATTTTACTTTTAAGTTTTAGCAAATTCCTTAATTCCAATGTAATTTCTCATTACTGAAATACGTTGTTTTTAGGGCTGTCAAATCGATTAATCACGATTAATCGCATCCAAAATAAAAGTTTGTGTTTACATGATATATGTGTGTGTACTGTCTATTTATGTATATATAATACACACACATACATGTATATAAGAAATATATGTAATATATTTATATATAATATAAATCATATATATATGTATATACTGTATATATATATATATTTCTTAAATGTATACATGTATATGTGTGTATTTATATATACATATAAATATACATAGCACACACTCATATCATGTAAACACAAACTTTTATTTTGGATGCTATTAATCGTGATTAATCTATTTGGCAGCCCTAAATATTTTATATATTTTTTCTAAGAATTGGTAGTAAGAATTGAGACAATAATGCCAAAAGCTTCTTAAATTCAATGATCATAAGTAGTGTTGTCACAATACCAAAATGTACCATAAGATTTAACACTGTGTCTTTCCTTAAGCAAAATATCATTTATTGATTTGGGGGCTGAAATGTGATGCAGAACTGTACTTTTATCAGATTCACCCAAGCTTGATTTCTTTGTTTTTACCCTTATGACTTCATGACACAGGTTTCCTCTGTGACCTTCACAATGTCGGTCGTTTCCAACAATCTGTCCTCACTCTGGGTAGATTTCTTTACTCTTCCTGTGTCAGTAATATGGGGACGTAACTGAACTCTTGGCCTTCCTAGAGCACAAAGTCCCAAACACACCTCAGTATGTATCTACTGGCAGGGTTTTTCTTGACACAGTGGCACATGAGCCTCACCATCCGCTTCAGGCCTGTGTAACCCTGCTGTGTGTTGCATAATGGTTTCAAGGGCATAGCTTTTTAATTATCAAGGTGGAAATGTGAGAGCAGGGCCAAATGAGGAAGAGGGTCACATGACTGTTGATAGAATGGCTTCAAGACTGCGTTGTGAAACTGGAGCCTTTCTCTTGTCCAGACTGAATCTCACTTTTTATTAGACCGGACCTTCACAATTCGTCTTTTATCTCTCAACGTGTCTGCTTTTCATCAAGAACAAATTTATCGTCAAGTCACATCGACGGAGGGTTATCACGTAATTTGACTAGCTGATATGATGATAGAGTCTTCAAGACAACATTGGCCTACATTGTTTCAGTGGAAACACACTGTTCCAGAGTTGAGTGAAAGGTTATTGAGAGCCATTTTCATAAACTTCTTGCCAAGAAAAAATTAGATTTAGATCGTCAAAGAATGCAGAATTTGTTGGCATCAATAACAAGGCACCATGTTTCACACTTGCATGCAACATTTAAGGAGCAATTTACCCAAAATTGAAAATGTAGTCACCGTCAGGCCATCCAAGATCTAGATGAGTTTGTTTCTTCATCAGATTTGGAGAAATGTAGCTTTGCATCACTTGCTCACCAATGGATGCTCTGCAGTGAATGGGTGCCGTCAGAACGAGAGTCCAAACAGCTGATAAAACCATCACAGTAATCCACAAGTAAAAAGTCCGTCTCCTGTTGTCCTCTCACATTAAAATCCACCAGCATATTTGTTTAGAACAGTTTTGGACTGTTTTTAAACAGTGCTTGATCTGTGCATATTTCTCGCCTGATTCAGACAAGACGACTTTTTAACTGGAGAAAGCAATATTATGGATAAACGACTTGTATCTTAGCCAGAAACTATGGTTTGAAGTTAAAAATGTTTTAATGATGGATTTGTTTGTACAATTACACAGCTTTTCACTACACAAGATGTTAACTGCTGGACTGGAGTGGTGTGGATTACTTGTGGATTATTGTGATGTTTTTATATCGGCTGTTTGGACTCTCATTCTGACGGCACCCATTCACTGCAGTAGATTTTATGGGATCATGTTAATATTTGAGAGCACAGTTACTAGTGTAGGCACCCAAGTCATGGTAGACACCATATTTCTTTTCATCTGAATACAAAAATAGTGATTTAAATTTGATTTGACCCATATGTATTGTTGCACTGATAAAGTTTTACTCTCACTAATAGAGTTTTATCAATCATCTCATTTTTTCCAGGTGGTTCTGGGGTTTGTATGTGAGGCCGACTACAAGCTGGTCGCCAAGGCCATGCGAGACCGCGTTACAGCCATCAAACGTCAGCGAGAAAAACACCGTCGGCTAGCAGAGGAGCAGCAGCGGAAGAAGAAGGAGGAAGTTATTGAGGAAGAGTCTGAGCTGCCATCGCCCAGATCCAACGTTCAAATATCTGAAAACCCCGCCCCTTCTCCTGTGCAGATCCCGCCCACTCCTGTAATCCCAGAACCCATGTGCTCTCCCATTACTGGCTCATCGGATTCTGGGATTAACGGCAGATTCCCACCAGAGCCAGAGGAACCAGAGGCCGATCAACACTTCCACATCCACCATACAAGCTGCTCCTCAGCAACCTGTACGTACCAGATCTTCATTTGATCATGTTTATGTGATTACAATAATGCTACTATTGAGCAGCGGTAGACCAATACACTAGTCAGGCTGATACTTTTTAGGTTCATTATTAGCCACTGAAAAATCCATATTGGGACACCACTATTTCAGATGTCTTTCTGCTCTCCTGCACGGGTTCAAGACGGCCAGTGAGCCTCACATAAACTACATTGTGCAGTGCCCTAAATTTTCCTCAATGTTTCTTTCATGGCGTGTTAAGCCCGGCAGCTCTCCTAGACCTGAAAACAGCATGGCACAGTCAACCGACGTCCACAAATAAACTCTTTTTAATAGCCAGTGTGTGTATGCTTATCAGGGAGGGTGAGGGTTACGGTCATGCAGTTTGACACACTCTTGGAGTGGAAACTATAGAAAAAGGAGGACACTGTGATATGAAGAAGTAGATTTAATTTATTAACTGTTATATTCCTACATTATGTGTATGTATTTTCTCTGTTGACATGTTAGCAGTCAGTCAAGGTTATAGTTAAAATTAAAACCATAAAATTTGCAATAAAATAAGTGTTAACTCAAATAAAAATAATATTAAATAAACACTTTTTTTTAAATTTCAGATAGAACCATAACTGCAACATTATTATAAACTTTTGTAATTATTTTAAAATATGTCTGTCTGTTTCTCATTTATTATATGTGACCCTGGAGCACAAAAGCAGTCTTAAGTCGCTGGGGTATATTTGTAGCAACAGCCAACAATACATTGTATGGGTCAAAATTATCGATTTTTCTTTTATGCCAAAAATCATTAGGATATTAAGTAAAGATCATGTTCCATGAAGATATTTTGTAAATTTCCTACTGTAAATATATTAAAACTTAATTTTTGATTAGTAATATGCATTGCTAAGAACTTCATTTGGACAACTTTAAAGACGATTTTCTCAGTATTTGGATTTTTTTGCACCCTCAGGTTCCAGATTTTTAAATAGTTATATCTCGGCCAAATATTGCCCGATCCTAACAAACCATACATCAATGGAAAGCTTATTTATTCAGCTTTCATATGATGTATAAATCTCAATTTCGGAAAATTGACCCTTATTACTGGTTTTGTGGTCCAGGGTAACATTTAGTTTAACCGGATGAAAAAACTAATAAATTGACATAAAAAAAAATAAAAATGACTAAAGCTAACTAAATGTAACATTTCTTATTTTCATTTAGTTTAACTTGATGTACTAAAATAAACTAAAACTGAAATAAAATGAATGAAAAACTCATTTAAGACATTAAAAAAACTAAAACTAATAGAAATGACAAAAGCACAACAAAACTACTAAAAATAACTAAGTTTACCATTTTACATTTTCATTTAATTTAATTTGATGTACTAAAATAACTAAAACTGGACTGAAATGATGCTAAAACAAGCAGTGAGTTGTAACGCACTTCACTGACATTTTGCCATGTTGTTTTAAAGGAAGAATATAAGCGGTGGACATGGCATCTGCTTTAAGCTTTTAACCCTGGTTTGATCCATGAATTCTAGTGTCCTTTGGCCTTTGATCCAAGTCATCTGATATGAGAGACATCCATGCTATTTATGAATAAAGTCATCAAGACCTTAACGTAATGTATTTCTGAGTGAAACAGGATATTTAATGATAAAATCATTGGTGGGTCTTGATTTGATCCATTGGGGGATTGATTGGATGGTGAAAAAGAGTTAAAGCTAGCTTTTAATGAAAGAATACAACAACAAACAGGATCCATAGGGATATCTATTAACAGATCGTCTGTTTGTCTTTGTGTTTCTCCAGCTGACTGTGAGACTGATGGATATCTCAGTCCCTCTGGCTTACAGGATGTTACCGAAGCTTCAAATGGCACCGTCAGCTGCTCTCCAATCCTCCTCCCCCAACAGGCCACACCCACAGAGGCCACGCCCACCATCACTCCACCAATCCTGGCTCTCCGTTTCCCCTCAGTGAGTTTATAATTACAAAATTGGCCTCACTTAATCCCGAGTTAAACTCAGGAGAGCCATTTAACCTTAATTTACACTAATTACTATGAACTTGTTTCTTTGATGTTTGTTGTTAATTACTCCATGTGGCTGAAGGCCTGTTCCTTAATCTTCCCACAGAGTATTGCCGTGTCTAGTAAAACCGAGAGAGGACCGCTTAGCCCTTTCTCCTCACCCGTGGACAGGTAAAGACCTGCTTTCTTTATCCCTCAGCTCTTCTCTCACATCTGTGGACTTTGAGGTCGATGTTTTACTTTAGTGCCAGATGTACTAATGGCTTTGTGCTCAGTAGGATCCCATCCCCTCCTCTCATCTTTCGCAACAGAGCACATGCTTCATGTCCTATAGGATACTGTTTATACACCACAGGGCTTTTGGACGCCGTCCCTAGCAAATGCCTGCCATTACAGCATAGTTTTCCACTCATTAGAACTTCATGTTCCTCAACAGGCAGAGATCTTTCAAAAAGAGCCAGAGTCTGCCAAACGGTAGGCTGGCTGTAAACGTGTTTGTGGGCCTCGTAGGAAGCCCAGTGTTTGGATAAAACAGAGGCTTGTGTTGGTAAAAGACCTGGGAGACACAATTAGCTCACAGAAACAAGCTAAGAATGGACTCCACGTCCCTACGGGCCAAAGTCAAACAAGGCCTCAAACTGTGTGTGGAACTTCTGCAAAGATAAAGCCAATTCAAATACTACATCTGTCTAGTTTTTCCTCTTTAGCTGTTATGTTGGATTTCCAGAAAACAGTGCAGTTAAAAATACATTTTGCTGTCCAGCAGTTCTTCCCATGTGTAAAAAGAAGTACACTTTAGTATATTAAATATATTTGTAGTCGCACATTTGTAATGATGAAGTTGCAGTTCAGTACATGTAAAATATATTTAATTTAAATGAAATAACATATAAATCCCCTACAGTTAAAATTATAATCAAGTACTTTACATGTGCTCTAGTATGTTAGTCAACACATTAAAATGTACTTTAAAGTAAAACTTATAAATTGACATTTTTACAATGTGCATTTTTTGTGTGTTAAGTGTGTTAAGATACAGTGAATCTTTGAAAGTAACTCTTTAAGTACACTTAAGTGGCCTTTTATTTCAATAATGTATTATCTACAAGTACAATTTTTTTAAATATACTTTTAAGATTTAAAGTATACAGGTGCATCTCAATAAATTAGAATGTCGTGGAAAAGTTCATTTATTTCAGTAATTCAACTCAAATTGTGAAACTCGTGTATTAAATCAATTCAATGCACACAGACTGAAGCACACCTGTTTTTCACAAGGGTTCTGTGCACTGGACATTACTGACGATCGACAGGGTCACAGGCCAACAACTAAAAGAAGGACATACACAGAGTTTGTTTAACTACTTCAGACTTGTAAAACCTAATAAGAGGGAACACAGCGCTCATTAAATGTACCGTGTTCCCTTAAAAACCTGATATTAAACAAATAAGGGTGTTGAGATGATGAGAGAGGGAAATTCCTCAGTGGTTTGTGCTTATTGAACCATTTTTAATGGCTCTGTTTAACTGCAGGTCTTCCAAACACCCGTTTACTTAACATGACGTTCACATTTGTGCTTTTATAAGTTTACTAGGTTGTACAAAGTGCTAGTCGTGTTGATTTGACGGTTAACATAACAAACTTGATTTTTGCAAATGGTTTGGGGTGAGTTGCACACAGACGTTTAATACTTAGGGTTAATTTTATGTTTAAATACCATGCAACAGTATGTATGCATTAGCAAACATTGCTAATAATGATAGCTGTAAGTGCATACACAGATATTTTCCTGTAGTTTGGAATGCCATAATATGCAAAACATAATCCTTTGTAAATAATTTGTAATTTAGTTATCCTTTCTTCACAGTTATGCTTCAGATGTGACCTCAGGCTTGAGCGATGGCTACGATGGACTGTCAGACAGAGGGAGTAAGTTTGCTGAAAGACGGACAACAGGGAAACTGTTTAGGAGGAGAATGAGGTCTCGTCTGCGCATTACAGGGGTGAGGATAATTCAACATTTGATCCAGTCACGCATGCATCAAACTACCTAGAGGTTGACCGATATTTATTCTTTAATGTCTGATGCTGATACCGATAATCTTAGAGAGCAGGTTGGCCGATGAACCATATAAAGCTCATATGACCTTGCACTATTTCATTTTAAAGATAGTAAATGCTGCAATGATATTTATATTAATTTGACAATATTTACTAAAATAAATTATTTGAAAATGAATCATATGAAAAATATATAATTTTATTTATTATAACAAAATAAAAACAAATAAAAAGCTATCTAATTTTATATTATAAAGATATTATAATAGAATTTTGACAGTTCTTAGCAGTGTCAAAATAAAAGTCCGGCTTCCTACAGTTTTCAGCCAAACAAAAAACTAAGCGCCTGATGCCGATAATTAAAAAGTGCCAAATATCGGCCAATATATCAGCCTTGAGAACAAAACTTGAACTAAATCAAGATGAATAATGACACTATTGCCTTCTGTAGAACTGCTTATAGCTGAATCAAACTATAAGTTTCATAATTGATAAACTTTACACAATTATTGAACTGAACGGAATCAACACTGTACCGACTTGAGCTGAAAAATGATGCTATTGTCTTTTTAGACCTGCTTTACAGCAGAATTTGAATTTGTCTCATATTTGATGAAGTTTGCATCACTGATTGTTATTTTCCTGCTTCGAAACAATCTGTATTTTATAAAGTATATTTTATAATATTTTAGATTTTATAAAAAAAAGGTGACTTGACTTACCGATATATCGGTTGGAGACTGTGCTTAACCGCCCACCAGTCCATTTCTCCACTTCTGTAAATCCATGATAGAAATCAAAAATTAAGTGCAAATGGCAATATCTTGGAATGATATCGCATGTGAATTCAAGATGTTTAGCAGATGTCCATGTGTGATCATTCTCTGCGTGGGTACGGTATGTCCTCAGTCATTTGTTTTATAAAGAACCCTTTTGGCTTGCATTGATTAGTATTCAAAGGGCTAGAGACATGAACAGTAAAAACACAGTCAAACACAATAAGCACAATAAGTCAAACACATCCCAAAGAGCATTTGGCCACTTGCAACAAAATGTATGAAAGCCTTTTCAGTTGATGACAAAATATGAAATACAGAATATTTGTGTGTGTTGTTCCTCACAGGTGTCTGATAAAGTGGACCGGGTAGTTGAGTGTCAGCTACAGACCCATAACGATAAGATGGTCACGTTCAAATTCGACCTGGATGGCGACAACCCTGAAGACATTGCTGCGGTAATGGTAGGTGCCTAAAATCTTAAATACATTCGTTAAAGGGACAGTTCACCCAGAAATGAAAATTCTGTCATTAATTACTCACCCTCATGTCGTTCCAAACCCGTAAGACCTTCGTTCATCTTCGGAACACAAATTAAGATATTTTTGATGAAATCTGAGAGCTTTTGACCCTGAAAAGACAGCAACGCAACTTTCCACATTCAAGGCCCAGAAAGTTAGTAAGGACATCATGTGTGTGCGTGTGGACTATTTTAACGATGTCCTTACTACCTTTCTGGGCCTTGTACGTGTCAATTGCATTGCTGTCTATGGAGGGTTAGAAAGCTCTCAGATTTCTTCGAAAATATCTAACTTTGTGTTCTGAAGAAGAACAAAGGTCTTACGGGTTTGGATCAACATGAGGGTGAGTAATTAATGACAGAATTTTCATTTGTGGGTGAACTATCCCTTCAACACATTGTCTTCTCTTTTCATAATGGCTTATTCTTTTGAAATTTTTTTTGTAGAGTTAAATCAAACATAAATATCAAATGTCTTGACTACATTAGGATGAGGATATTAGTATCCAGTAGTAGTCATGGGACACATGTAAGCACACAACCACATACATTATCAGCTGTAGCAGAGATACACAAATGCCCCACTGCCGCCCTTATCAGGAAAATCCCACGAGCTTATGTTGTACTTCCCCTCCGTCAGTGAGTGATATGCTCTTTTGAGTGCCGTTTAGTGAAAACCTTGTGAGAAAGTCCTCAGTGAGGCACGTATCCAGACCTCACTCATTTAGCAGAGCGTACTGTGGTAGATTAGAGATGGGAGATTGTCAGAGCCATAGGCTAGTGGCCCTTTCCCGATCCCATTTCCCTTTTTTTTTTCTCCAATCGTTTGTTTGTTTGTTACAGTATTTATTAATCTTTGTTAATGTTAGTTAATAAAAATATATCTGTTCATTGTTAGCTCACGTTAACTCAGGTCTATTAAATTGTGGAGTTAAATCAAACATAAATATCAAATGTCTTGACTACATTAGGATGAGGATATTAGTATCCAGTAGTAGTCATGGGACACATGTAAGCACACAACCACATACATTATCAGCTGTAGCAGAGATACACAAATGCCCCACTGCCGCCCTTATCAGGAAAATCCCACGAGCTTATGTTGTACTTCCCCTCCGTCAGTGAGTGATATGCTCTTTTGAGTGCCGTTTAGTGAAAACCTTGTGAGAAAGTCCTCAGTGAGGCACGTATCCAGACCTCACTCATTTAGCAGAGCGTACTGTGGTAGATTAGAGATGGGAGATTGTCAGAGCCATAGGCTAGTGGCCCTTTCCCGATCCCATTTCCCTTTTCTTTTTTTTCTCCAATCGTTTGTTTGTTTGTTACAGTATTTATTAATCTTTGTTAATGTTAGTTAATAAAAATATATCTGTTCATTGTTAGCTCACGTTAACTCAGGTCTATTAAATTATATTAACAGATACAACTTTTGATTTGAATTTATTGATAAATGTTGAAATTAGCAACTAAGATTAACTACGTTTTTTGCCATTTTTTAATTATAGGCATTGAGCACCGAGTTTTTCTGTTTGGCCAATAACTGTCAGAAGCGGGACTTTTATTTTGACAGCACTGGCTTCAATTTTGAACTGTCAAAATTATATTATTATAAGAACTGTCAAAATTAAGTTATTATAATGACTTTGTAACAAATACTAGGCAAACACTTTACATTCTCATGTTTATTTTTTCAAATTTTTTCAAGTTAAAATAATTTTTTTTACTGATAACTACTAATAGTTAACATGAACATGTACATTACATTATACACATACGCATACTGACATTTTTCTGTTATATATATGTACATTTCAGAGATATTTTGTCATAATCTGACTTGCACATGCCCCAGATCACCCACTGTTTCAGACATCTGGTTCTGTTTGTCCCTCATTATCAGACGCAGGAGAGCAATGTTGCATTTCTTTTTTTTTCTTTTTTACTTCTTTTTTTTTTTTTCTTCCTTTTTTTGATTGATGTCATCTGATGCATGGTGTCCGCCAGATGGCCAGATCGCTAAATTCCATTAACTAAACCTGGCACAAATTTAACATGGCTGAAAATAGCAGTGAAGCACCGAGTACCCAAGATCTAGACAAGTAATAAAAAATTGTGTATGTGGAGATAGAAAGTTGCCTGCGTACTTGCACACCTCAGATACTTATATAATCTGAAGAAAGTCTAATATTTTTAATCCAAAAGAGGTCTTAACTTAGTTTTTTTAATGTTTATTTGTCATAGGTTATTCTGTGATTTAATAATTCATGCGCTGCATCAGAGTGCTACAAATGTTTCTGTTAAAAAAAACAGTACTGGGTGGATTACTTACATACATTGTATTGTACATTTAACTATATTTTACTGTAAATGTATTTAAAATGTCACGTTACACTCTCACAAAAAAAAAAAAGGTACAAAAGTTGTCACTGGGGTTGTACATTTCCAAATAGTACAATTATGTACAATTTAGATACTAAGTATACTAATACTGTATGTACCTTTAATGTGCTTATAATGCACCCTTTAGGGGTAAAAAAGGTACAAAGGTGTACCTTTTGAAAGGATACTGCTCCAGTGACAGCTTTTGTGCCTTTTTTCTGAGTGTAGATCTATTACAGTTTTTCACTGTACAGTATATAAAGGTACTTGCCGTCAACCAACAGGTATTTACGCAACAATCTTTTACCGTTAAAATTACAAATATTTTTAACAGCGTAGTCTGATTATGAGTATTTTAAAACGTATAGTATTTTAATATATAATCCAATTACAACTACTTAATTTTTGGATTTCAGAATCCAGATTACATATGTGACCCTGGACCACAAAACCAGTCTTAAGTGTCAATTTTTCCAAAATTGAGATTTATACATCATATGAAAGCTGAATAAATAAGCTTTCCATTGATGTATATGGTTTGTTAGGATAGGACAATATTTGGTAGTGATACAACTAATTGAAAATATGGAATCTGAGGGTGCAAAAAATCTAAATATTGAGAAAATCGCCTTTAAAGTTGGCCAAATGAAGTTCTTAGCAATGCATATTACTAATCAAAAATTAAGTTTTGATATATTTATGGTAGGAAATTTGCAAAATATCTTCATGGAACATGATCTTTACTTAATATCCTAATGATTTTTGGCATAAAAGAAAAATCTTTAATTTTGACCCATACAATGTTTTTTTGGCTGTTGCTACAAATATACCCCAGCGACTTAAGACTGCTTTTGTGCTCCAGGCTCACATATAATCAGCACTGAAGAAGTGAGCACCAGTGTGGTTTGGAGGCGTTTCAGATTAATGAATTTAGAAGAGGAGGAATAAAATCTCAGAACAACCATAAAAAAAATGCATTTACCAGTTCACGTCGAAGTATAAATAGAATATTAATGAACTGCTGATATTTTCCATGAATGTGAGGCTTATATAGTGTAAGAGTGATGGACGCCTATTGTCTATATGAGCGTCTGACTGTATATTGCTCAATAAGTGTGTGTGTGTTGGATTACATGACTGTGTGACCGCATGCAGCTCCTTTTCTCCCATACAGAAGCTCTTTGTTTGGTCTCAGAGTCCTGGCAGCGCAGAGTCACTCCTGGCGTGTTATTGGTCGAAGCATGAACACCCACTGCTATTAGTGGTGTGTAAAAGCTCAGCTTGTGGACAAACTTAATTAAAGCTGCCTTGAATTAAAAGAGTGTCCATAAGCATGCACATGCTCAATTTAAGCACGTTTCATTTTAAGTAGTCGAGGGGTAGTTTGCATTGCACAGAGAGCCCCCTTGATCCCCGCATGGTCTACGTGCGCTACGTGTGCCAGTTCGCCCTCGGCGTTCAGAATGGATGGGCTTCGTACAGTAAGTCAGGCTTGCTCATTTGGTTTTGTTTATTTCCTTTTCTCTCACCCCCTCAAGGTGCATAATGAGTTCATCCTGCCCTCGGAGAAGGAAGGTTTCATTCACCGCATCGGTGACATCATTAAGCGAGCAGAGTCTATGATGAGGAAGGACTCATCGGGTCACCATGAAAGCTACGGAGTCGCCCGTCCCTCGTATATAAATGCCGTCCACTCACTCTCTGGTTCTCAGGTGAGCCTGCAAGTAAAGAAACCTGTCCAGTTCACTCACATTCATTATCCATTGCACTGTGATAACTACCAATAAGCCATGTCATTTATTACTTGTTTATTTTTTATATTATAATGTCGCCCGTCCCTCGTATATAAATGCCGTCCACTCACTCTCTGGTTCTCAGGTGAGCCTGCAAGTAAAGAAACCTGTCCAGTTCACTCACATTCATTATCCATTGCACTGTGATAACTACCAATAAGCCATGTCATTTATTACTTGTTTATTTTTTATATTATAATATGTTTGTAATATAATGTAATAATATTATTATATAAATACATACTGGTAAAAAATATATAGCCTGCATGCACTGTAAGTCGCTTTGGATAAAAGCATCTGCTACATGCATAATTAATTATTAAATTATTATAAATATATAAAACTATAAAATATAGTATTAGATATAATTCATTGTAATTTACATTACTGGAATCATTACGGTTTTTGAAAGAAGTCTCTTCTGCTCACCAAGGCTGCATTTATTTGATCAAAAACACAGTAAAAACAGTAATATTTTTAAATATTTTTAAAATTTAAAATAATTATTTTTGATTTGGATATATTTTACAATGCATTTGATTCCTGTGATCAAAGCTGATTTTTCAGCATCATTACTCCAGTCTTCAGTGTCACATGATCTTCAGAAATCATTCTAATATGCTGATTTGCTGCTCGAGAAACATTTCTGATTATTATCAATGTTGAAAACAGTAGTGCTGCTTCATATTTTTGTGGAAACCATGATACGCAACCAATCAAAGGTTTCAGGTAAATAAGAATATTAAATAATATTAATAATACTTTTAGCAAGGACACATTAAATTGACAGTAAATACATTTATAAAGTTACAGAAGATTTCTATTTCAAATAAATCATTTTTTTCACAAAAATATTCATCAGGTAGTGTATATACTATAATTAATCAATAAAATAATGATTTAAATGTATAATTTGTATAATATAGATTATGATAATTATTTAAATACCTCCTTTTCCTATTAAATCAATTATTTGTTCTGTACACATACTTTTATTTTCCGCTTTGTTTGTAGAACCAGATGTATGCAGTAATAGCAGATAATTGTATGAGAGCTGCATTTTAAAGATGTCTGGGTAATTGCGGTAGTGGATGAATGATGGTTTATGGCTGTAGGTAAGGGTGTGTGCTCTGATCAAGCGATTACACAATCGATATGTTGAGTTCTCTGTTGTTGTGAGTGCTTTTGTTTGAAAATGAGGGTTTCAGGTTTAGCTGACGATCTTGAGGCGTGTTCTGTACCACTTTGTCCTGTTCTGGGCAGCACAAAAGAGGACACTAAACACTGAGCAGCTGGTTGAGATCTGTGTGCACCATGTGCATTTCAGTGTCCTCTGATTTCCTCCGCTATTTACAATGTGAATGAGGCTTTAAAGGGTTAGTTCACCCAAAAATGAAAATTCTGTCATTAATTACTTCCCTAACCCTAACTGTAAAGTTACGAAGCTACGAGAATACTTTTTTGCGCAAAGAAAACAAAAATAACTACTTTATTCCACAAGTAACGCAGTAGAGACGAAAATGTGGAATTAAGTCGTTATTTTTGTTTTCTTTGCGCAAAAAAGTATTCTCGTAGCTTCGTAACTTTACAGTTGAACCACTGATGTCACACGGACTACTTTGTCGATCATCTTGGTACTTTTCTGGACCTTGAACGTGGTAGTTACCTTGCTGTCTATGGGAGGGTCAGAGAGCCCTCAGATTTCATCAAAAAATATCTTAAATTGTGTTCCGAAGATGAACGAAGGTCTTACGGGTTTGGAACAACACGAGGGTGAGTAATTAATGACAGAATTTTCATTTTTGGGTGAACTAACCCTATAAGATATAATATATTAAGATATTAATAAAGAAATATATAAATAGGTACAGGCCTGCCAACTCTCATGCATTCAGCACGAGACAGTCAGAATTCACTCATTGCTAAATGCCACACATAGACACGATGTGAATAAGATATCATATGTGCAGTTTAGAGAGCTTCATTGATTATAACGGAACATTGTGAGGCTGCGATAAATTGAAGTGAGTGACAGGTTTTTAGTGATTATATGGAAGCACTATTTGCTCGCTTTCTAAGCTATAATCAATTCAGAATTTGAATGAAAGTTTTGTTTTACATGCTGCTAACAGGACCAACGGCCACATACCCTGTACA
>NW_015647124.1:2296480-2299479 GCF_001515625.1 Sinocyclocheilus rhinocerous
AATGACTTTATTCCACATTTTCGTCTCTACTGCGTCACTTTGGACTCGTGTTCGAAAATGTGGAATAAAGTCGTTATTTTTGTTTTCTTTGCGCAAAAAAAGTATTCTCGTAGCTTCGTAACTTTACAGTTGAACCACTGATGTCACACGGACTACTTTGTCGATCATCTTGGTACTTTTCTGGACCTTGAACCGTGGTAGTTACCTTGCTGTCTATGGGAGGGTCAGAGAGCCCTCAGATTTCATCAAACATATCTTAAATTGTGTTCCGAAGATGAACGAAGGTCGTACGGGTTTGGAACAACACGAGGGTGTTGTTCCAAATTAGTTGCTAAGTTTAGGTATGGGGTGGATTAAGGGATCTAGAATATGGTCATGCAGAATAAGGCATTAATATGTGTTTTATAAGTCCTAATACACAGCCAATATGGTAGTAATATGCATGCTAGTTAATAGTGAGAATTGGTCCTTAAAATAAAGTGTTACTACATGCATATATATATATATATCATATAGGCCTATGTGAGATACAGTAATGAACACTGTGGTATTTTTTGCAGTTCTTTGCGATGAAATCTTCATGTTGTGTCCAAACTCTGCAGAACAAAACACAGTCTCCGTTTACTCCAGCCTGCCAGTCAACTGATCTGCAGATATGTCTTAATTAGTACAGAGAAGCAAAACAATGGCAGTTTTATTTGGATTTAGAGATCTATAACAGAATAATGGAGGTACACACACCCACACACTCATGCGTGGTACCCTGGGGGTTGCGTAACCTCCACTCAAGAGCGGGCTGCTGGATGCAGACCAGGTCCTGATTACAACCAGCCGTGCGAGAGTAGCTGCATCCCAGACCTCCTCCCTGCAGGCGTCCTAATGCTCGTCTCTGAAGTCTCCTGCGTCGTTCACTCAAGATGCTCAAAGTGTAAAGGCGGAGGATATGACAGAATGTAACCCTTGTACCCAAACCACAGGCCTCCTTTTCAATAAGCGGCACAGCTGTGGAGTTTATGCAGAAGAAGTGGCATATGTGTGTATGAGCTGTTTCGTCCATAGAGAGTGATTGTCATGTTAATTGTGGCATAAATAGTATGCAGAATGACTGTGTGTATGGCTGAAGTAGAGCGAGCTGTGAAGGAGCTCATTAGAGATTCAGCGATCAGACATCAACTGCTCTTAACCTTAATTAAACTTAAGCACTCTGTCATTAAAGAATATTACACTAATAAATAAACCACAGTCTGAAGTCACTGTTACTCCCAGTTAGCCTCTGCAGGCTTCAAAACTTTCAGTTCTCAATACCATGCGTTTAAAATTTGAATGTTGTGCAGTAATGAAATAAATGACAAGATTGTGCAATGTTATATTAATGACAGAATACAGGTTATACTGGATTAAGTTGTTTTTTACATTAAATTTAATTTCATTTAAAGGGATACTTCACCCAAAAATGAAAATTACCCCATGATTTACGCACCCTCAAGCCATCCTAGGTGTATATGACTTTCTTCTTTCAGATGAATACATATTAAAAAACAAATTTCTGGCTTTTCCAAGTTTTATAATGGCAATGAATGGTGGTTGAGATTTTGAAGCAAATTAAAATGCTTTAATTGATGGATGGATGCACTTTATTTTGCTTCAAAATCTCAACCACCCATTCACTGCCATTATAGAGCTTGGAAGAGCCAGGAATTTTTTTAATATAACTCTGATTATCTTCATCTGAAAGAAGAAAGTCATATACACCTAGGATGGCTTGAGGGTGAGTAAATCATGGGGTAAGTTTCATTCTTGGGTGAACTATCCCTTTAAACAGGTCAAAAGATTAGAATAGGTCTGATAAAAAAAAGAAAACAGTATAAACAATATTAATTTTTTTACTGTATTTTTCATAAAAATAAATGCACCCTTGATGAGCATCAGACACATCTTTCAAAAACATTCTCCCACTGTCCCCCACTGTAAATGAAGCCTCTATAAAACAGGATTTGAAAGGACATTTATAATATAAAACGCACTGTTTTTCCTTACAGCCAAACCTTCACAGTCTGGCACAAGCTCATTCCTCTTCCTCACTACCAGGTAAGCTTACATAAACTTTGCCATTGAGTATTGATGATGCCAAAATGAAGTAACTCTTTCAAGCGCTTTCAATCCAGCACCTTTTTCACGCATATACATGTGGGTTTTCCAGCAGAGTTTGGTCTGGGCGCCGGGGCAAGAGCCTCTCCTCCGGGAGCCGCTGGAGACATTACCTCATCCACACGTCCACTCTTACGTTCACAGTCTTTCCATAATGCCCCAGGTAAGTGACCACTTCTCTCCAGTGTAACTCTGCTTTATTCCTGTGAGTGGGAATGAAAGCTGGCCGCTCTCTAAATGTCATCAGGCTGTAGCCGGCGCCTTCTGCATATATAGTAACTCAAAGATGCAGTTTGTATCCGCCTTGCTCATGGGACTCTTGGGTAATTGCTTTAGCTGAAGGCAACTTGTTTGTGGGCTGTGAATGCTGTCTTCACGGTTCCAAAAAATAATGAAAGTTGTGTTAACCTAAACAACATTTAAAACATCAACAGACGTCATTTTGACAGATAAACAATACGGCATCTGGTCTGTTATGACTCCGTACTTTAACAACGCCCCCACAGTTACTCAAAAGGGATAGTTCACCCAAAAATAAAAATTAGCCCATGATTTACTCACCCTCAAGCCATCCTAGGTGAGTATGACTTTCTTCTTTCAGACGAAGACAATCAGAGCTATATTAAAAAAATGTCCTGGCTCTTCCAAGTTTTATAATGGCAGTGAATGGTGGTTGAGATTTTGAAGCTAAATAAAGTGCATCAATCCATCATAAAAAGTGCCCCACTTGGCTCCAGGGGTTAATAAAGGCCTTCTGAAGCAAATTTATGCATTTGTGTCAGAAAAATATCCATATTTAAGGGTGAGTAAATCATGGGGTAATTTTCATTTTTGGGTGAACTATCCCTTTA
>NW_015647124.1:2301867-2312923 GCF_001515625.1 Sinocyclocheilus rhinocerous
ATATATATATATATCATATAGGCCTATGTGAGATACAGTAATGAACACTGTGGTATTTTTTGCAGTTCTTTGCGATGAAATCTTCATGTTGTGTCCAAACTCTGCAGAACAAAACACAGTCTCCGTTTACTCCAGCCTGCCAGTCAACTGATCTGCAGATATGTCTTAATTAGTACAGAGAAGCAAAACAATGGCAGTTTTATTTGGATTTAGAGATCTATAACAGAATAATGGAGGTACACACACCCACACACTCATGCGTGGTACCCTGGGGGTTGCGTAACCTCCACTCAAGAGCGGGCTGCTGGATGCAGACCAGGTCCTGATTACAACCAGCCGTGCGAGAGTAGCTGCATCCCAGACCTCCTCCCTGCAGGCGTCCTAATGCTCGTCTCTGAAGTCTCCTGCGTCGTTCACTCAAGATGCTCAAAGTGTAAAGGCGGAGGATATGACAGAATGTAACCCTTGTACCCAAACCACAGGCCTCCTTTTCAATAAGCGGCACAGCTGTGGAGTTTATGCAGAAGAAGTGGCATATGTGTGTATGAGCTGTTTCGTCCATAGAGAGTGATTGTCATGTTAATTGTGGCATAAATAGTATGCAGAATGACTGTGTGTATGGCTGAAGTAGAGCGAGCTGTGAAGGAGCTCATTAGAGATTCAGCGATCAGACATCAACTGCTCTTAACCTTAATTAAACTTAAGCACTCTGTCATTAAAGAATATTACACTAATAAATAAACCACAGTCTGAAGTCACTGTTACTCCCAGTTAGCCTCTGCAGGCTTCAAAACTTTCAGTTCTCAATACCATGCGTTTAAAATTTGAATGTTGTGCAGTAATGAAATAAATGACAAGATTGTGCAATGTTATATTAATGACAGAATACAGGTTATACTGGATTAAGTTGTTTTTTACATTAAATTTAATTTCATTTAAAGGGATACTTCACCCAAAAATGAAAATTACCCCATGATTTACGCACCCTCAAGCCATCCTAGGTGTATATGACTTTCTTCTTTCAGATGAATACATATTAAAAAACAAATTTCTGGCTTTTCCAAGTTTTATAATGGCAATGAATGGTGGTTGAGATTTTGAAGCAAATTAAAATGCTTTAATTGATGGATGGATGCACTTTATTTTGCTTCAAAATCTCAACCACCCATTCACTGCCATTATAGAGCTTGGAAGAGCCAGGAATTTTTTTAATATAACTCTGATTATCTTCATCTGAAAGAAGAAAGTCATATACACCTAGGATGGCTTGAGGGTGAGTAAATCATGGGGTAAGTTTCATTCTTGGGTGAACTATCCCTTTAAACAGGTCAAAAGATTAGAATAGGTCTGATAAAAAAAAGAAAACAGTATAAACAATATTAATTTTTTTACTGTATTTTTCATAAAAATAAATGCACCCTTGATGAGCATCAGACACATCTTTCAAAAACATTCTCCCACTGTCCCCCACTGTAAATGAAGCCTCTATAAAACAGGATTTGAAAGGACATTTATAATATAAAACGCACTGTTTTTCCTTACAGCCAAACCTTCACAGTCTGGCACAAGCTCATTCCTCTTCCTCACTACCAGGTAAGCTTACATAAACTTTGCCATTGAGTATTGATGATGCCAAAATGAAGTAACTCTTTCAAGCGCTTTCAATCCAGCACCTTTTTCACGCATATACATGTGGGTTTTCCAGCAGAGTTTGGTCTGGGCGCCGGGGCAAGAGCCTCTCCTCCGGGAGCCGCTGGAGACATTACCTCATCCACACGTCCACTCTTACGTTCACAGTCTTTCCATAATGCCCCAGGTAAGTGACCACTTCTCTCCAGTGTAACTCTGCTTTATTCCTGTGAGTGGGAATGAAAGCTGGCCGCTCTCTAAATGTCATCAGGCTGTAGCCGGCGCCTTCTGCATATATAGTAACTCAAAGATGCAGTTTGTATCCGCCTTGCTCATGGGACTCTTGGGTAATTGCTTTAGCTGAAGGCAACTTGTTTGTGGGCTGTGAATGCTGTCTTCACGGTTCCAAAAAATAATGAAAGTTGTGTTAACCTAAACAACATTTAAAACATCAACAGACGTCATTTTGACAGATAAACAATACGGCATCTGGTCTGTTATGACTCCGTACTTTAACAACGCCCCCACAGTTACTCAAAAGGGATAGTTCACCCAAAAATAAAAATTAGCCCATGATTTACTCACCCTCAAGCCATCCTAGGGGAGTATGACTTTCTTCTTTCAGACGAAGACAATCAGAGCTATATTAAAAAATGTCCTGGCTCTTCCAAGTTTTATAATGGCAGTGAATGGTGGTTGAGATTTTGAAGCTAAATAAAGTGCATCAATCCATCATAAAAAGTGCCCCACTTGGCTCCAGGGGTTAATAAAGGCCTTCTGAAGCAAATTTATGCATTTGTGTCAGAAAAATATCCATATTTAAGGGTGAGTAAATCATGGGGTAATTTTCATTTTTGGGTGAACTATCCCTTTAAAAAAAAAAAGTTTTTTTTTTTTTTTTTTTACGCCATAGAAGAACCATTTTTGGGTTAATCTAAAGAACCTTTTTCCACTATAAAAGAACCTTTTGTGAATGGAAAGGTTCTGTGGATGTTAAAGGTTGGAACCACAGATGCCCATAAATGACCTTTATTTTTAAGAGAGTATGAATAGTGATAAGAAGTTTTTAAAGTTTTAGAGCATCAGGTCAAAAATAGAGATGGAGAGAGGTGGAAGTGAGGATTTGAGAAGATGAATGAAAATGATTTTGTGTATTCTATTGGAGTAACTAATTTGATACCGTTTACTAAATGATCGTAAAACCCCATCGGTTATCTATGGAAGCTTATTTCGGCTAAAATGAAACAATAAAAAAGGTAATTGCGGCTTTTTATCTCACAATTTTGATTTTTTTTCCCCTCACAATTCTGAGTTTATATCTTGCAATTCTGACTATTTTTTTAAAATGAAAGAAAAAAGTCTGAATTATATGTGAACTCAGAATTATGAGATAAAAAGTTGCAAATAATTTTGTATTTTTTTATTCTGTGGCAGAAATAAGCTTTTATAGATATATTTTTCCTATTGTGAAAGCAGAATAAAACAAAACAAAACAAGAACTTACTACTTGGACTACAAGAGTAAACAAGCTTATGCAACTGAATTTCCTGTGAAATCAGCGTAACGTGAAAAAACGCTAAATATTACATTATTTGACTGAACAATGACATGGTAAAATAAAATTGATTTCAAATGCAATTATTTAACATTTTGAGTTTTTGAATGAAATCAAAAAGCTGTTGTGACCGCATTAGCATATTGAGCTTATTGAAGATAATACAATAGTTTTACCCAAATTAAGACCCGTTCATACCAAGAACGATAACTGTAACGATAGCTATAACGATAACAGCATTCACACCAGTGGACGATATAGTTCTGTTTATTATAAGCTTGCTGCAGTTTTGTCGTCTGCCACTTTAAATGCTAGAGCGCTTTAAAGTCAGATGGATTCTGATTGGCTGTCAATGTTTCTGTCATTCACCGGCTGGAAAAAAATTGTTCTGAAAGAGATTCCAATGATATTGTTTCTCTTTGTCGTTAGCGTTATAGTTGTGGTGTGACTTACTAATTCTCAAAGAATCGGAACGATATTGTCATTTTTATTATTGAATATGTTAATATTGGCTATATCAAGACAAGATCTACCTACAGAAATGGAATTGCACTTACTTTTATGCGTTTGGCAGATGCTATTATCCTGCATTGAAGGTATACATTTGATCAGTTCATGCATTCCCTGAGAATCAAACCCATGGCCTACTGTTTTAGCTACAGTGTTGTAGTCAATTGCATATACATTTTGGGAATGGCAGAAAAAAAGACATGGAACGTTTACAACCCAGTTCATCAAAGTGACAGATAATGACATTTGAAGTGCAACTTCTGCTCCCCACATCTGTTTGTAAGCTCTTCTGCTCTCCCCATCGGGGAGCTCTGTCGTAAATTAAATACCAAGACCCACAAATCCTGCCAGACCCCCGCCCGCTGAAGTCTCTCCACCGCTGCTGGTGCTTTTCTGTCCCTCCCACAGAACATTTTGTTCTGCTGCCTTCTGGCTCCGTGCCTCCATGATGCATCTTGCTTGTTCAATTTTTTCGAAAAAGAATATCCAGATATAACCAAGAGCCACTGTTATGATGTCTACAGCAATTATCTTCATCCGACAAAAATTACCAGCAGCATCCGTTACAATGGGAGCTTTACAAGCCAATGCACAGCTGGTTTTTATTTTCCTTAATGTCAGACTCGCTGGCTTCATCGATCGTTCACTGGGGCTGTTGACGTAATGGACCCATCAGATACAGTGTTAGACAACACTTTGTGTATTGCCATGGAGATGGCACTGTGTGAAAGGTTTATTGTGTTGAGGCCTTTCACTTTAGCATTGACGGATGCACAATGAGAGATGATGGGACAAGCCCATAGGTGTGTGAAATAGAGCGAGGGTGACATCTCATCCTGTTTGCTTAGGCTCGCACAAAGCGGGAGGAACCAGTTACGGTCATTTATCATTGCCTGTATTCACACGAGTATTGCAATCAAGGTTCGGTTATTGCTTATGAATGAGTGTGATTAAATCAGTTGCAACGGTAGCGTTTGTTGTTTTCTGGAGAGCCTTCTAGCTAGGCGTACATCCAAAGTAGGTTTGTGTCAGATCTTTCCAGCATATTTTAAATGCTTTGTATATAAACTTATAGATGCATAGTGTATAGTGAACAACCTTTCAGATGTTTATGAATTGGTTTTGTTTGCAAGCTGTGAGTGTAGTTGTGCTCACATAGGCATCGCTAATATTAACTTTGTCATGTAACTCAAAAAATGTCTAAATCGTTTTTATTAATTTTTATTTCAGTTTTATTTTTGTTGTTATACATTAAGTCAAAATGAACTTGAGAAATGTTGCCTTGACAACTAGCTGAAATTTATTTCAAGTAAAAAAAAAACAGATTTTCATGGTTTTAGTTACTATAATATCCTCGTCACACAGCTGCATGTTTTTTTTTATACAACTTTATGTACAAATCTCACTCTAAACTACCCTTGTGACTTATGTTTTTTGTCATTTCCCAGGTTCTCCTCATCCTCATCACGTCCCATCAGCTTCAGTCTATCCTCCTGATCCCAGAATGCCTCATTCCAAACTACCTCACATGCAGCAGTACATACCCTCATACATGAACACTGCCACCCACTTCCCCTTCCCGTACCCGCCTCACCCAGCCTCCCCCAAACCCGCCCACACTCCCCTATCCCACATACACAGCAGTCCGTCATACTCCCTCTCGTCCCCTTCATCCATCCCGGGCTCCCCGAGTCCCTTCAGCTCGGATGTCTCAAGTCCTGTTTCCGACGTCAACCTGATGTCTCCCCCTCCCACTCACACGCCGGCCATGTGGCCTCCTCACACTCAACCGCTGTTTTCCCTGGCAAATGTGCTGTCTATGGCCATGAGCATGGCACATTCGTTCATGCCCACGCCGAGTCTGGTACAGGCCATGCCCGGTTATCAGCCCGGTTATCCCACGATGTACGCGCCCCAGTATCCTCCATCTGTACCGGCGGAGGTGGCGTACAACCAAGGGATGGCCGAGTATTACCAGACCTTGGGTTCCCAGTTTCGGGACACTGTGATGTCGTCTCCTTCCCGAGCTACTCCAACATCTGCTTCACCCAGCGGCGTCTCCACATCCAGCCAGCAGACAGCGTCCACAGTTCCTCAAGAAGGAACGCTGTACACACAGGAATCCTCCAAGGATTATCCTCACGGATACAGACCCGCTTTCCCCAGACACTTACTGGAGCAGCGGAGCAGCCCCGGGTCTTCATCCGGACGCTCGTCTTCCTCACGAGCGAGTCCAGATAGCAGAGTAAGCCTCATTTTATGCCAGTCTGTACATTTGTTTTTAGAGCTGCAAAATAAACAGAAATAAAATCGCAAAGGCAAAAAATCGCTGCATGTTTCCGAGTCATGCATGATCCAGTGTTTTCAGTGGCTCGGTTTGCAGTAAACGCTGCTAAATCTTTAGCTTTGCCGTGTTATGACTGTGTTTGTTTCCATAATGTTGGCAATTGTTCTGAGCATGATTTATATGACTGAATGTCAACAGCTAACATTGCTAATGTACCTTTGAATGTGCTCATCCTCGGTTATGAAACCCAGATGTGGAAGTATGCCTGAATAAAATGCTCTTGCGTTCTCTCCAAGGTTTCGTCATCCAGTCCTAGATCATCGTCCCCCCTGGCCACGCTAGAGACTACCAGAGCATCCCAGTGCCAAGAAATCTCATCACCATCTGGTAAGATACTGACCCCAAAACACAAACACCCCGACACTTTTACACACACTTATGCAACCTTACAGTTACACACGTCCTGCTACACTGAGGGCTTTCTTCTTACATAATATGGTTTTATAATGTTTAATGGTTAAAGGGTTTGTCGACACCTATTAAATATGCCTGTCGGACTACGCTACCTATAGGCAGAGATTGCCTAGGGCCTCGGGCTTTGAGGCGGGGCCTCCATAACCATAACATTCCTATACGCCAGTTCACCAGTCCAGACAGGCAGCAAAATACGGTCTCATTGTTCATTGGATGTAGTTGAACTGTCACTCACCTGCAATTAAACCAATTAATGATGCCGTTTCAAAACGGGTCCCGCCTTCTGAATGTTTGTCGTACTAAACACATCCTTCAGCTGCTGCGAAGAAAAACGCTAAATATGCATGCAAAGAAGTCCAGCTCCTAATGCAGGTTTGTGAGTTGTCATCATCTATTTTAGAGTGATTGCAATGTATTCTTAATATCTGTCGATCAGCGTCATTTCCGGATAGATCATTCACCGGTTTATTACGAGTTTAAAAGAGCGCATACAATGAATGACATTGCGTCGAGAGCTGATTAGCAAAATAGCTACAAAAGTCCAAGCAAAAAAGTTTGAATTCAAAGTAAAAAAAAAAAAAACCCCTAGAGCATTTTTAATATTTAAAAAAATACATTACTGCTCTAACATAACACTTCATTTCAGTTTCAGCTAGAAATGTCTCTTTCACGTCCACTTGATTTGTGTATATAGTGCACATTTAAGGTAGCAATGCAATACATAGTATCATATTTATTAATATTAATAACATGAAAATATCTGTAGTGAATATTGGTGCCCAGCTAGGAAAAAAATGATCAAAGCACTGAAGTGGTATTTAGGAACTGTGAATAAATTACTGAATAAATGACTTAATAATTACTTAATAGTAACAAATTACTTAAAAATAAAAGCCTCTTATGCTCCACAAGCCTGCATTTATTTGATCAAAAATACAGAAAAAACAGTAACATTGTGAAGTAGAAAAGTTAAAAAAGGAACAGCGTTTATTTAAAATAGAAATCTTTTGTAACAATACCATTCAAAAGTTTGTAATTATATGGGTCAGTATTTATTTATTTGATAAAAGAAGACTGAAGACTGGAGTAATGATGCTGAAAATTCAGCTTTGACTCACAGAAATAGTTCATTTTTACAGAAAACCGAAGATAATAAGTATTTTTCCTTTAGATTTTTTTTAGTTTAATGAATGCACTATATTTTGTTTCAGTAGCATTGATTCTTTAATATCTTGTATTTTGAGGGGATTTCATAACCTCTAAATTATGCTCCATTTATTTCTATATAAAATAATACAAATATGCATTTAAAATGTTTTATAATGTTCAATTAAAACAGTCAGTTATATAATTATATATATTAATAATTTAATTAATTAATTAATTAATTAAATTATAATAATGTTTGTTTATTTATTGTATTATTTTGTTTTATATTATTTTATTTTATTTTCAATCAAATTATTATATATTCTGCTCTCTAACTTTAGGCCACGACTACCCCATTGATATATATATATATATATATATATATATAAGATTTTTGTGTGTGTGAGTTTGTACCATTCTGGTTAAGTAAAATAAATAAATACGAAATTAAAAATTCCCAATGTAAAATGGCTGAAGACCACCAGAGGGTTAAAAAGGCAAAATTAAGCATTTAATTTTCAGGATGATAACTGTATGTCCCTCAAACGCAATGTGATGAGGTCATGTGACAACAGTATAACATAATTCTGCATTGTCATTATCATGCTTGAGGGGATTTGCAAGTGTGTTTGCAGTCTTTTACATCTTTTTCCACCTTTCCTATCTCTCTTTCTCTCTCACAGAGCCAAAGCCTACTGTAACTGTGGGCCGTTTTCAAGTTTCCCCCAGCAAAGAGATTCCTGCTCCGGCCAGACACACAGACAGTGAAAACACACCCACTGAAACTCCACCTGTCGTCCCTCCGGATAATCACATCAGGTCACCGGATCAAAACCTCTCCATTCTTCCTTCCTGCGAGGCTCCGCGTTATTTATTGAGTTCTGCTGACCAGCCCGAGACGGAGAACAATCAAAAAGAAGACCGAGAGGGACAGATTGATGAGCAAGAGCAGGATGTTGATGATGGTGAAGAGACCCCTGTGGATAAGAAGTACAGGAGGAAGAAGGGACGCAGAGTGGATTGCAGCCCGACTCTCATGGGAACGTCGGTGGACAGCGGGTTTTCTGTGGCCATGGATACAGACAGAAGAGTGTGGGATGGAAACACGGGAAGCCCTCCGTATGCCACTCCTCTCCACAACCTCTGGATGAGCCACACGCGCAGCTCCTCCTACCTGAGCAGCGACGAATCAGAGAGCGAGGATGAAGAGATGTGGGGGGAGCTACAGGAGCTGAGGGAGAAGTAAGAGACTTTTATAACTCATCTGCACTCTTAAAAATAAAGCTTCTCCATTGGCATCTGTGGTTCCATGAAGAACCTTTAACATCCATGGAACCTTTCTATATTCCACAAGAGGTTCTTTAGATTATTATAACTAAGAAAAAATAGTTCTGTAGCACTTTACTTGTAGTGTTTATTTATAATGCAATAAAAAAGTATTTTAATGCATTAATTATGTTTTTCGTAATGCGCCTTATAATGCATTGAATGATCTAATGAATAGTTGTATCAAGTCGATAGGGTCAATTGGGCTAGTTTTGTTTGGCAGACCTGGCAACCCTGCTCTAAATCCTCATTTTCTCCCTCTCAGGCATCTGTGTGAGGTTCAGTCTCTGCAGGCGGTGCAGAAGCAGGAGATAGAGGAACTGTACGCCAGAATGGGGAAGGTCCCTCCCCCCTGTATCGTATTTCCAGCCGCAATGCTCTCCAGCCGCCAACGCCGACTGTCTAAAGGAGGAAACGTCCCGTCGTCTCGCAGAAACAGCCTCCAGAGAGTCGACATTCTGCCTTTAACAGGTTAAACCGAGGTTTATGTTTCCAGATTTGAATCATATCAAAACTTAGTGGGCTGCCTTGCTGTTTGCCACCTACACGGGCAGCTGCCTTTTAAGGGAGCATCCATACGTGCATAGCAGCTTAGAAGTAAAGGATTTGGAACTAACAAGCATAAAATGCATCAAACATGTCTCTAAAATTCTTAAGAAGTATCTTTCATTGTTAGTTCATGCTAACTAATCAAGTTAAGTAATGTTAACCTAATACGCAATGTTTTAATTAAATGAAAATGGCAAATGACCGAATGAAATGTTTAATATCGTTCTTTACTGCGATTGTTCCACAGGGATCATGAGGAAAAATTCCCTGAGCGGTAACAGTAGCAGCAGTTCCCAGGAAGGTTCACGGCCGACTAAAGGAGTGACTTTCGCTGCTGATTTTACTAGAATGGTACGATACTTCTGTTGATTACAGGCATTAAATTCAGCTCAGGGTTTCTAATTGGTTCCTGAAGATGCATTCTTGTAAAACAAGCCCTTGATTTCCATCACCTTTGATGGATACAAAATTTCCGCATTGTTTTGATGCCGTTTAATCAAATATGAAAGAAAAACAATTAATTAAAATATATATAGTAAAATATTATATTAATATATTAATTAATACAAATATAAAATACATTTTAATTTGAATTTAATAACATTTTAAACTATAAAAAAGAATTACAATATAACATTTAAAAAAAATTAAATGCAAGTTTTATTGTATTTTATTTATATATTTGGCAGTAATAATGCAACATTCGTTTACCATTGCAAATAGTGCTGATATTTGTGAACATTTGAATGAAATTGAATATAAATCTAGATATTTCTGTCTTTATTGCAGAGGAACCATAATTTCTACCAGACAGAATGTTTACCAAGTAGATTCAGGATTGTTAAAAATGATCAAGGCATATATTTTTTTCTCGTCTTTCACTAAATGAACACAAGAAAGATTTAAAAAAACATATTTTCATTTATATGCACCAGTATAATAGTTTATTGTAAGATGTTAACTAGGTGAAAATGCTACAAAGAATGAATTGATTGAAATGATTCAAAACCGGCAGTTATGAACAAATCCACAGAATTGGATCTTTCTGACTTCAACAGCCTTTTTGCTATTGAAGCTTAAATCAGAGATATTAAAGCATATCTGTCTTAATGCTTTAATACTCATGAAACATAGATGATCAAGCACAAAGTGCACAGTAAAGTGCACAAAATGCATACATATTAGGAATATTCAACATTTCACCCAGGTTTAGTTAGAAGCAAATAATCTTACGATACTTAAAGGGATAGTTCACCCTAAAATGAAAATGTGATGTTTATCTGCTTACCCCCAGGGCATCCAAGATGTAGGTGACTTTGTTTCTTCAGTAGAACACAAACGAAGATTTTTAACTCAAACCGTTGCAGTCTGTCAGTCTTATAATGTAAGTGGATGGGAATCACGGTTTTGAGAGTAAAAAAAACATACACAAACAAAACCAAATTAAACCCTGCGGCTCGTGACGACACATTGACGTCCTAAGACACGAAACGATCGGTTTGTGCCAGAAACCGAACATTATTCATATAATTTTTTACCTCTAATACACCACTATGTCCAACTGTCTTTGGGCGTGC
>NW_015647124.1:2312954-2322010 GCF_001515625.1 Sinocyclocheilus rhinocerous
TACATTGATGTGTAAAGACACGAAACGATCGGTCTGTGCAAGAAACTGAACAGTATTTATATCGTTTTTTACCTCTGATTTTCACCGCAATATCTGAACTGTCTTGAGCGCGTCCTCCTGAGCGCGTTCTCATTACCGCCACCTATCTCTCAAATGAACTATTGACACTCTATCTACAATCTCAATGGGGAGTGTCAATGGTCCATTTGAGAGATAGGTGGCGGTAATGCACTAATAAGTCTGCGATCTGCCGTAAAACAAGAAGAAGAAGAAGACCAGTCAGGCGCCGGCTGTTGAGAACGCGCTCAGGACAGTTCGGACATTGCGGTGAATCAGAGGTAAAAAAACGATATAAATACTGTTCACTTTCTTGCACAGACTGATTGTTTTGTGTCTTTACACATCAGTGTATCATCACGAGCCACAGGGTTTAATTTGGTTTTGTTTGTGTGTTTTTTTTTTTACTCCCAAAGCCGTGATTCCCATCCACTTACATTATAAGACTGATAGACTGCAACGGTTTGAGTTCAAAATCTTCGTTTGTGTTCTACTGAAGAAACAAAGTCACTTACATCTTGGATGCCCTGGGGGTAAGCAGATAAACATCAAATTTTCATTTTTGGGTGAACTATCCCTTTAAATCTGATCTATGCATAAATCAGCTCTTGGTAAACTCTTATAACGATTCTCTCTTCTGTTTCCCTATCAGTAAGAATCCTTAGCCTGGTACATTGGCGGGACTACGTACATCAGACTACCTCATCCAGTCATGACTGCTCTTACCACACCAAACTCTGAACAACCAGCCACCGAGAAACAGAGACATGATCCAGTCATATCCTCATAGCCTGAACTGGACAGATTGGGTTTGTAATATATAATGTACAGTTTCCTAAGCATAATATGCTGTGTGAATCCAGCGTTGGTGTCAGAAGGCGCATTTCTAGTGCAAATGCACTAATTAAGTCTGCTTAATTCTGTGAAGAGCCAATGGTTTGGCGGGACTCTGCTGTTTTATGATGCTGTGACGTTCTCTCTGAAGGCTCAGCACTGAGTTTGACTCTCGACTGTCTCTTTGCACTTTCTAAAAACCGCCTGGACCTGCTGAATGGGCAAACATCTGAATCAACAGTCCACTACTGGACATCAGATGTCCTGCTGTTTCTGTTCTACTGCCTGTGTTTGCGCTGTAGAAACTCCAAATCATCATGCAATAATCAGCATGAACTCTGTAGATCTGGTCCAGAAATATTTCTGCTATTATCTGATAGGGTCTCTTTTATATTATCTAAATGTGAATAAAAACAATGATAAAAAAACCAAAAAAAAAAAAAAAACAGATTTAGGGTGGGTGGGATATATATAATTTTTGCATTGATTATGCCAGCTTTGAGATTTTCATCCATGGAGATGTAGAACTTCTTAACCTTGAAGTCTATGTTTATATACATTTACATACATTTTATTGTCTTTTATCAGTCTGAATGTGACTGACCTAATATGGTGATGTTAAAGGAATAGTTCACCCAGATTTGTTGAAAATTTACTCATGAGTTTGTTTCTTCATCAGATTTGGAGAAATGTAGCATTGCATCAGTGTCTCAGCAATGGATGCTCTGCAGTGAATGGGTGCCGTCAGAATGAGAGTCCAAACAGCTGATAAAAACATCACAATAATCCACAAGTAATCCACACCACTCCAGTCCATCAGTTAACATCTGGAGAAGCAAAAAGCTGTGTTTGTAAGAAACTTTCTCCAGTGAAGAAGTCATCCCGTCTGAATCAATTGATAAATATGCAGAGGTCAAGCACTGTTTACAAGTTAAAACAGTCCAAAACAGCTCTAAACAAACGTGTTGGTGGATTTTGACGTGAGAGACGACAAGGGATGGACTTAGCGTTATTATGGATTATGGACTCATATTTGGCCAGAAGTGAGTTTACAGTTAAAATGTCTTGTCATGGATTTGTTTCTTACAAACACACAGCTTTTCACTTCACAAGATGTTAACTGATGCACCGGAGTGGTGTGGATTACTTGTGGATTATTGTGTTTAATTTTGTTGATTGAATGGTTCATTTCTAAAATATGTATATGTGGCAAAGCTGAAAAAAAAAAAACATTGTTGAGGCAGTGATCAACCCAAAACGTTAAGTGATGGACTGATGGAGTGGTGTGGATTACTTGTGGATTATTGTGATGTTTTTATCAGCTGTTTGGACTCTCATTCTGACGGCACCCATTCACTGCAGAGCATCCACTGGTGAGCAAGTGAGGGAATGCTACTTTCCCCCAAATCTGATGAAGAAAGAAAATCATCTACATCTTGGGTGGTCTGAGGATGAGTACATTTTCAGCAAATTTTCATTTTTGCATGACCTATTCCTTCAATATACGAATTGCACCAAAAATTAAAGCAAGAATCAGCCATAAAGTTCAAGACGGATGCAAAATGCACACTGCACTTTGGTGTGACGCTACAGTAGAGTCATTAATAAATTATTGATTGCCGATGTTTACAAAGGTCGGTCAATAAAAGTGCATTCGTTATCTTCATTGTAATATTAACAGAGTATGATCAGATTTTCCACAAAGGCCAACATTTATGCTTTCGGTAGTTTTAGTGTGGAAACATTATGTACAATATATGGTGAAATCACTGTTTATTTCATAATGAACTTATGAGATACCGACATGCATGATGTTAAAGAGGGATTCAGAATATGAACGAGCAGAAATAGATGTTATTTACAGTAAAGATGTTAATGATGTATAAAAAAAATTGGCTTTGTGCTTTCAGTTGGGTTTCTGTCTTGATGCATTACACCTTTCCATGAGTTTGAGGGTCATTGTCATTGAATATGACAACCTAAGATCCATTCACGGCTTATTAAAAACTGTGAAAAATCATATGAATGCCTTTATATGTGCAGTGAACAAGCAAATCAGCTACAGACACAAACACAGCCAATGTGTTTTAGATTGAGAGAAATGTGACTTCATGCTTCATTATACTGATCGCTTCGATGTGCAATGCAACACTTCCATGCTGTGCCTTCTCTATCTTATGATGATGATAATGTAGTATATTCTAAATCATATTTGTACATTAAAGTCAATAAATATAAAGATGACTGTGGGTTGAGTATTCATTTTAGACACTGCAGTATCATTTTATTGTGTGTCCATAAAAAAGACAAACATAAACAAAACTTTCTTTAAATTAATCTCACTCTGATTATGTATTTGCACTCAAAGCAATATATCACCAGTAGCAGAATTACTGTAGTAAGTATTCATATTCATAGTACAACAAGAAATATGACGACATTCAGTCTCCACTAACATATTCCATGAACTGCATCTCAGAAACACATTTTTATAGTAATCATGTAGAATTTAGCTTTGGCAAAAATGAAGGATTTCTCCTTATATCGGTTAAATATTGAGTCTTGGGTCGAATAGGAGACTTTAAACCAGGGCTGGGTAACTTCGGTCCTGCAGAGTTTAGCTCCAACCCTAATCAAACACACCTAAACAAGCTAATCAATGTCTTCGAGATCACTAGAAAGCTACAGGTAGGTGAGTTTGATCAGGGTTGGTGCGAAGTTACCCCGCCCTGGTTTAAATAGATGTGGCGCCCTCTGCTGGCGTCATCTGCGTCATGCCAGGTTTGACAGGCTCCTGTTGTCAGTGTAGACACTTCCTGAAGTCAAAGTTCATTCAGTTCAGTTGGCTCCGGTCTTCGGAGCCTGTAGTTTTGCAGCTCTGGCTTCTTCATCTATTTCATCCATGACTCTTTCTTGGGATACGGAGTAGAATGTGTAGCCATCTGTGGAGGCTGGTGAAGGCAAATAGATATCTCAACAGTCTGACGAGAGATAAAGGGATAGTTCACCCAGAAATTAAAGTTCTATCACACAAAAGACATTTTGAAGAATGTTGCTGGTAGCCATTGACTTCCATAGTATTTTTTTCCATACTATGGAAGTCAATGGCTACCAGCAACTGTTTGGTTACCAACATTCTTCAAAACATCTTTTGTGTTCACCAAAAAAAGAAAAAGAAAAAAAAGCAAGCCATACAGGTTTGGAACACCTTGCGGGTGAGTAAATAACAAAATTGTAATTGCTGGGTGAACTATCCCTTTAAATCTGGTAATACTTCATTTGTACATCCCCTTTATCTGGTCTTTACGTTCTCAAAATGCTTTTTCTGAAATAAGCTTTTTCTAATATTATTTTTAAAAGGAAATAAATTAGCTAAATATTGTTTAGTACCGTGAAACACGCTCAAAATGCAACATATTGAAGTAAAACTATTATGGGAAACAAATATAGTAGTCATTTTAATTAAAGAGGTTACAATTCTAGTGTTTGGTTTGTTTTGACCTGCTAACAGTACAAGTGTAACCTATTAGTTAACAGCACCAGTAAACATATTCAAGAGTTTGACTTGCTCATCGTGACTTCAGCACGGGTCACATTGGCTGATCATGTAATAATGCACCCACGTGTAGTAATACGCTATCTAAACTAATATTGCTATCATTCATCATAGCCGTGCAGAACATCATCACTAGCTCAGCAGGCTCTGTAATGTAATGTAACGCACTGTACTGCTGCCATAACCTTGTGTAACAGAGTTGTAAAGGATACAGATGCCGAGAACTACAGCGCCGATAGCGAGTCCTGTCGCAACGTTTCGTCCTCGGAGCTGGACTGCTTTCTTCTTCCACTGCGCCAGCTCCACTTGTCGGATGAACTGCAGCTGTTCCCTGGTCAGAACTTCCTTTGCAGGATCTATTCTCTTTGCAAACTGGGCTTCAGGTTTGGGCTCCCCTTGACTACTCTTGTCCGCCATGTTTGAAGCGCTGTTTTCCTGACGTAACACGGTTATTTTGCAAATCAATGCTGCGTCGATTTTGCGCAGTCCGTCTCTTTCTTTCTTTCTTTTTTTTTTTTTTTGCAAGGTCTGCGCAGCCCGTCACTTTACAAGTTGTTGAGGGGAATAATTTGATGCCAGTTTACATGTAGCTTTATTAATTATTTAGTTTATTTTACATCAACTAATTTTAAATAATTTTCATTTAAATAATTTTAATTAATCTTTGACTGTGAAGTGGTTGATGAACTTGCAGCATATGTAGATAAGGTCAGGTATAAATACAATAAAATGAATTACTTCAGTTATTGTAGTGATGTTATATTTCTTGTATTCTTGCATATTGTATTTGGGGTCTATGACCACAGCCCTAGAAGAAATGTATTCATTAAAAAAAAAAAAAGTGCCACTTTTAAACAAGCAATACGTTGATGGTGTTATCACGTGGTTCGAGTTACTTTTCTCAACGCCTCTCAAAATTGGCCAATCACAGTCGTCGTTGTAGTGCTTAATTAAGAAATTTCGAAAAAATAATTTATTTGGAATTCCTCTCGAATATATTTGCATGTCTGTTATAAAGTCTTAAAAATTATACATCAGCATATATAAAAAAAAAAATAAAAAAAAAACCGTGCTGATATTTGAACGAGCTTCATGAGGGGATTTGGCTTTCTGGAGGAAAACGAAAATTTCCAGCGCACGTTGTTGTGACGACGATTAATCTTTACTAACAAATGGCGGGAAGTACTATGTTTTCACTGCACACCAGGGAACCGATGAACCCGAGGTTTGGAGAGGTGTCTTTAGACATTTTAACCGATATTCTGTCCAACCTCAACAACAGAAACAAATCCAACTTGGAGAGCGTGTCAGATCTCTGTGGATGTCTGAAAGAAAGGAGGATAGTGGGTGAGTGTTGTTGGCTTTAAACTAACTGTTAGCTTATAATGTTAGCTAGTGTGATATGTCAGGGGTTTCGTATCGGATGGCAGTACCACAGTAATGTGAAGCATACTGTAATATGTTAGTGAATGATTTAAATATTTATAAACAATGTTCATAACATGACTTTGTGGTCCACGGATATATCGCCAAGCCAAGGCCGATATATCGCAGATGTATTCAAATAATCGGCCCGATAACTTTTCTTGTTTGACAGATTATTGTGGCAAGAGAGACTTTTATTTTGATGTAAATAATGATAGTAATATAAATAACAATATGTTTAATTGTTTTAGCAAACATAACTATTATGATAAGGGTCATTCCGTGCCAAATCAACCAAATTTCAGAAACTTTCCCGGCTCAAATTTTTGATTTTGTCAATATTTTTTTAAGCCAAAATATTAAATGTCAGATGTATATTTACTGAGTAATCCACTGTTTTGTCACCTGAGATTCGGCAACAAGCTACAATTATAGTTTCAACATTATTTCTTCTTTAGATATTCCCCTTTAAATACAACAAGTATCAGCTGTATACACAAAGTGACCAACATTTGGTTTTCGACCACTGAAAATGGGTAATATTCAACAATCTGCACATGGAGCCGAATTGAAATCCCCATATCTCTGGGACTGAACTATAAAGGGCCTTGAAAATGAAGATTCAAAAAGAAAAGTTTATTAGGAATATATCTAAAATAATCTAAAAGAATATTAAGGTAAATTTAATACTACTTGAGTGACATGCACACAACTTTAGAAAAAGTATATTTATGGCACTCAAACAGGTATGTTCTACGCTATTATTCTGATAGAGGGAAACCAGATACATTTCTAGTTTCAACATTATTTGTTCTTCAGACCTTCCTCTTTAAAAGAAAAAAAAAGTATCATCTGTATGCAAAGTGACCCACATTTGGTTTTTTGACCACTGAAAATGTGTACAATTCAACAATTTCCTCCTGGAGCCATATTGCGATTCCAATATTGCTGTGGGTTTGATTAGGGTTGGAGCTAAACTCTGCAGGACAGTGGCCCTTTAGGACCGAAGTCGCCCAGCCCTGATACAGAGCCTTAAAAATGAAGATGCCAAAAGGAAAGTTTGTTAAGACCCAAAATCTTTAAGGGCATTAAGATATCTTTAAAACTTTTTGAGTTACAGGGATGCAAACTTTGGAGAAAAACTTGAAAAGTGCTTTTTTTTTTTCATTTTTGAATGGTCACCACTGGCATTTAATGCAACAAAGATTGCTCAAGTCAACCGATTTTACTAACAGAGCAACCAATCTCTGTGTAAAAATAACATAATGATGCTGCCATCTTTCTGAAGTCATTTTACCCCCCTGTAATTTGGCTCCGGATCTCAGGTGAAAATTGTCATTTTGAAAAACATAGATATTAACAGTCATGTTCCATATGTGTAGTATTTAGCCTAAAAATACAATGATAAGACTATCATTGCAATGACATCATGTCTGAAACGTACTGTAATACTATTATGCTGATACGTTTATGTTCATGTATTATCACCCTTGTTTATTCGGTCCGTAGAGTGTGTGTTTCATCTCTGTGAGGAGCTGGGACTGAATCCTGCGGTTGGATACCAGGCAATCGAAATACTGGAGAGGTAGTTTAAAGAATCTTGAAAGAGCATTATTCACTGTAAACCTGTTTAAAACAACTTCCCTTTGTCATGCTCTAGGTTTATGGCCAAATATATTGAACATCTAATCCGCAGCCAGAAAGGTCAAGTAGCATCATCTGAGGACACAAGAAAATTTGAGGAGCTCATCTTCCAAACACTCAAGCAGAAGTTCTTTCTCTCCATCCTCTCAAGCGTTCAGATAGCCAGCAAACTGGACCTGTACTCCAATGTATGTTTATTTCATAAATTAGAACGTAACGAACATTCCATGTGTTATTATGTGATCAGTTCTATTTGTGTTTGTCTAGGTTGTTAACAATGACATTGCCATGAGATTTCTGCAGGCAGTCGGTTACCCTTGCTCCAAAGAGCAGCTCTTGGACTCTGAGATTCTCGTTTTAAAAACTCTCAACTTTAATTTAAATGTCCCAAATCCTTTAACATACGTGGAGACCCTTTTGGAAGTGCTGGGTAAGTATATTTTCAGTGTGTTTCTCAGGTATCCGCTATAAATTTAGATCGCACATAACTCAAATGGTCTTAATCACTGTGTTTTGTGCATTTACACAGGCCATAATGATGCAAGTGTCCCTGTTGCTCAACTACATCACCTGTGTGTGCGTGTACTGCAGTTCATTTACCTGCAGAGGGAGACAATCTACAACTCATTGCTCAAATCTGCCACTGGATGCTCCAGTCCTTCCCATGAACAAAGGTACAGGGTTTTATTTTTAGGATTCCCCATATTTTCTGCTGTTTTTTCCCCCATTGACTCTCTCTACTAATGTTTTTAAAGGTGAAGTATGTAATTTTGGTTCAGATGCTTTCTCCTTCCAGCTTAATGTGTAGACAAAACTACAAATATGCCATTCCTTTGGCCTAGTGACCACTGAGTTGAATTAGTTTGAACAAAGTGGTTGTTTGGGTTCAAGAATATAGATCGTGTTCATTGTCGCGGTAACTTGTGCTACATAGCTAACCTGGTCCGGAGCAGGTTTTATTCTGGTAAGAGATCACAAACCTAAACTGGACCAATCAGCTGTGAGCAAAGTGACATATTTCAGATGCAATGAAACCACTATCCCTGGATCTCTTGCTCAAATTAAACCACTTAAAAAAATGTAGACACTGCTAACACACACACACACACACACACGTATATATTAGGGGTGTTACGGTACACGTATTCGTACTAGTGTTGTCACGGTACCAAAATTTCAGTATTCGGTACCAATACCAGTGAAAATCCACGGTTCTCTGTACCAATTTCGGTACCAAAGCAAAACGCAAAAACATGCTAATTAAAAAATGTGACTATACTTTCATTTAATCCAAACTGTGTACATATTTCATTTTAAAGGGCTTTTGAAAACCTTCTAGAGTAATTCAGCCAAGAATAACAACTAACTAAATTAGCTAAAAAAAAAAAAAAAAACCCCAGAACTGCTTTTCTGACTGATATGACACAAACAATGTTAACCATTTGTACATTCTCTAACACGCATATTTTAGATTAACAATTCATTTAAAAGCCTCTGGTGTGTAAAAATAGTAAATATCATCATGTCCTCCTGTTTTTTT
>NW_015647124.1:2322272-2405743 GCF_001515625.1 Sinocyclocheilus rhinocerous
GCATCTGCGCACCTTTCGGATACCGCATCAAGAACCGGGTTGACCGGGTACTCGGTACCACCGGTACTTTAAAAAACCTGGTACCGTAACGTTTTCATTTTTTTAGTACCGAACCCGACTTGGTACCAGAGTACCGGGTCTTTTGACAACACTGATTCTTCCCGAAAATTTGTGCTACGGGTTTTTCGGTTCGGTACGCATGTGTACTGAACAAATACAGCGTTGTTTTAACCACTGCACGAGCGGAACTTAATTGAAAACTTCCATTTTTATATATTGTACTTTTGATAAGAAACAAAGTTTCAATAATTTCAAATTATGTCCTTTTTTCAGGAAATTCAAACAATAAATGCCGTTTTGATGCTCTTTGATGTGGCACAACCGGTCGCTGTATAAACGCCTCGGTTCAAACGGCAGCGCGATCATCTCTTCCTCTTTACTACTAGTTTTAACGCGAAATAAACATGAAAGAACATCTCATGCCTCATGTAATCGCTCAGTCAGCATTTCAACTGCAGAAAGATGTCAATAAAACAGCTTGTAAACAAAATGTCACAAAGCGTTTCATTTACTTTACCTGTTAGTGATGTCTTAATTATTTACTGTATGTTTAAATAAATCTGTTATGAAACGAGTTATGAGAGGCACTGTGTAAATGAATATATTTCAACAACAAATATAATTTTTATAATTTAGAAGTTAATTTAAAAACTGCGTTATGTGCAATTTACATGTTTGCATAATTTTTTTTTTGTTAAGTTGAGTGTTGCTTGTTATATTTAAAAATAAATAGTAATTAAATTGAAGTTTGGGCTCTGTTGTCAATTGTAACCTTAGGCCAAATGTAAAAGGGCTCACTATAGTTTAGAGCATAGTTTAGAGAAAATTTTAGTTATAACTGAATTTATTTAAAGAACGAGTCATTTGTTCAGTAAACCACTGTTAAAAAAACAAAACACCATTTAGATGAAACTCAGAATTTGTTTAACTAGCTTTGTGTAACAGGCCACTGAAAAATGCAAACGCTGGCACTTTAAAATATTTCTCAGGTCTTACTTTTGGTTCAACCAATAATATGAGTTTCAGGTGAGAGACCACCTAGCAACATGATAAATTACCTCCACATAGCATTACCCACAACTCTCTACCATCAGCGGTGTGTATTGTGCTCACATTATGTAAATCTAGTTAATAAATTTGCTGTTTGGTGGTGCGTGAATTACACACTTCACCTTCAACAAGGTCATAACTCATTCCGAGGTAAACGTCACACTGTTTTATGGTTAAACCTGCCATAGCCATAGGAATAGGAAGTATATTTTGTGTTTGTAACAGAGCCAAGTTTGTGTCGGTGACCGAGGACTTCATGCTTCTGGGAGTGGGAGTCATTGCTGTGGCCGCCTTCATTCATCATATCTCAACATGGGAAAAGGTACAGCTCCTGAATCTAGATCATGATTCTATCAGTCACCATGAAGTGTATTTAAATATTTATTACTTGCTTCAAATGTGCCAGTCTCAAAGGATTCTAGTGAGTTTGGTTCATGTGTGCTGCAGGTAGTGGAGGAGCTGACAGGAATAACAGGGATTTCAGGCCAGAGTATCATGGACTTTGCGTATGTCACCCTGATGCACATCACCAAGACCAAATCCGTCTGATGCTTTTATGTGTTGAAGTCAGAAATATGACATGTGAAGAACAGATTACAGCTAGAGTACAGATATAAGACATATATAAGGTGATAACATTGTAAATATAAGGTCCATATAAGATTTCGCTCAAAATTCTCTTGTAAAAGTACAATGTAAAAATAAAACATGAAAATGAAAGAGGAACTTGCCATTCACATTTCATTATGCAATGATTTCTTCCCATCGCACTTCTTCACAATGAGCACACAATCTTAAACAGATAAAGTAATTCAATAATATTTTCTACTGTATCTAGTAAAATAAGTCAATTACATAAAGTAGATTGTTCTCATTAGAATCCAAAAAAATAAGTTGGTCAAGTTAGTTTGACAAGTTGTGTCCCAAATGGTGACACTCTTCACTTAATCTATGCACTGTGTACTCAACCATCTAGTATATGAATTATATATGTATGGTAATTAAAGCTGTGACTGTTGAGTGCATGAAGTGGCCAACATTCCACTTCTTTTTTTCAGTTAATTAAGTGCATCATCCAGGCTTTTGAGGTGCAATGGCATAGAAGAATGCTAATTGGGAAATACAAACAGTCTTAATTAGCATAGAGGTCAGCTGGCCCCTGCTTTCAGTCTTTACTCTTTTATAAGACCTCAGGGCAAGACTGAAAATAAGATGGTGATTGTTGTTATACAAGCTTTAACTTAGTATTGTTTCATTTTACCATACTAAGCCTTGGTCTGGCAGATTCTCAGGCAGCACTGCATGTCTTCCTAATGGAAAAGAAATCCCATAATACATTTCAACAAGATCAGTGGAAAAATGAAAACATAGATGGTGGATGAAGCAAGTGAAATGTTGATATTATTTGCAAAAAGTAGTTAAAGTAGTGATGAAACGTAAGTAGCAACGCTTCTTTTCTTCCGTATTGTGACGTACATTCAAGTGTAACGGATTATTGAACAAGAAAAAAAATGTAGGGCGGGGACTTGGTTCTATCCATCGATTGTTGATTGGATGTTAAGATGTGGGCGTGGTGCACATGAGCTTACAGGGGTGGAATTAAGCGGACTAAATTGATTGGAGAAGTCCAGCATGCGTCACCAGAGAGAAGTATGGAGTTTCACTGCAAGATCCAGTTATGACATTTAAACATTACAAATACTTAAAACAATGAAACATTTATTGTTCACTGTAAAATCTGTAACAGCATGTTAAAAATAGGGTTAATTCTCATTTCATGCCAACGTTATAATTAAAAACAGACTGGTAAGATTTGAGTTGGACTCGGGTGTTTTTAAAAGGATAAATTATTGCTTCGGTCTGAAATTGGACTTTTAAAGTGCATGCAAATGCACATACTGTTAGCTCATCCAATGATGTGACTTTGGGGTGATTAGTGGCAAAGGGGGAGTGTGCTTGAAATGTTGTCTGAAAACAGTCATTATTTTTGCATTTGTGTTTGATGTCTCTGCACTTCATCTTAAAATATGACCTACAGAGACAACAGTGGCAATTATCTTACTGGAGCAAGTTTTAGAGTAACCATGTCTATTTAAAAAATGGTTGGTTCTGGAGAGACGCCTCTTGACTCTTGTGTTACTTATCAAGCAAATAAGGGAAGATGGAGAGTCTCTGCCCAAAAATGTGTCTTGTCCGATGGCCCACAGCTTTAATTATGTGAACTAAAACTTTGTATGTTTTCTAAAATGTAGTATAAACACAGTATAGGTGCATTATATGACCAGTGATCATAACAGTACAAGTGGTATCATAAGGTAGAAATCTGCAAAAATATCATGAGGCATAATAATAAACATTGTAAATGTGCAGGTTATTGTATGGTGAAGTATATAAAAAAAAAAAACTGCAAGCAAACTATTTCACAAAAAGAGATATGTCTTTTCCCCAAATCATTATTTACCGAATATAGCCTATTTGGTAAACCATAATTTACCAGCTTTTATATATCAGCCTAATTTTCTTTTTAAAAATTAGGATTTATCGGTTACGTTTGCCATTAAATTACAGATATGACTGCCAATATTTTGTGTGTCCCTACAAATTTAAGATTTATTTGAATGATCAAATTAAATGGATTTTATATAACACCTTATGTTTGGGGGAAAAGTGTGCAGATCAAAGAATGACTATTATTGCGTGCATAAATGTCTGTGTGAGCAGTAGTGCTGTGCCTTATGATAAACGTGTGAAAAATCAGACAGCACTTACTGTTGAGTGGTGCTGGGTATTTCCTCCTTATGGATCTTCCACGGATCCTCATGTCGTTTCAAGGTGTCCATATCTAATAACAGCAATAGATACACTATTTAGAGCAGAAAAAGCAGATCTTCTGAAAAGAAAACAAAAGGCTCTCCTAGAAACTCTATATACTAAAATATTAGTCTTTTCCTGTATTTTGTGCTCAGTGTGTTGATCTTTGTTTTTCTTGTCTCTTATTCCTCCAGCAGGTTTCTAGATTAATCATCCATTAGTTACTAAGACAGTGTGCCACAACAACAGAACTAAGGAGGGCCTCTTTACATTAAACAAACATCTTTTTTATTTGACCTTTTTTGTGTTGCTGAAATTGTGTTTGCTGTTTGTGGTTATTGTTAAAATAAGGTGAATAGCGCCCCCTGCGGCAACACGTTTCAAACAATGGTGTAGTGGTTATTTTCACCAACAGAAGGGGCTGCAAGCTGCCGTGTTACTTGGCTGCTTCTTAAGTCTCGTCTCTAGTTTTGTGTTTTGTTAGGATCCTTGTCACTTCTTGTAGCATGAGACACTATGACCCAATCAGGTTTGCACAGGTAGTCCAGCTCCTCCAGGATGGCATGTCAATACGTGCCGTCGCAAGGAGGAACCATATTATCCTGAGGAAACCTTTTATGCTGAAATGGCGAGTGGACATGTTTGTAGCGCCGACAGAGGAGGTATTTATTTATTTATATTTCATGTATTTTTTTTTTATTTTATTATGTTTTGTTTTTTTTATGTGAAACCTTAATAGAGGCTACAGGATATTATAAGGAGGAAGATGTAATGATATGTAAGATATATACAGTCATATTAAAATAAAATTAAATAAGTAATTTTAAAAGTTACTTATAACACCATTACAATCCTATATAGCACTATCAAAACATGGTTCTTTATAGGGTTCAATTAAGGATTCTTTTTAGCACCAAAAAGGGTTCTGCTATTGTTACAAGACGAAGAACCCCAATTTTTTACTGTTTAGAACCATTTTTCTTAAAGAATGTATTTTACTTTATATATATATATATATATAAAACAACACAAAGGTATGTTCTTCTATATAAGAACATAACTTTGTGTTATTATTTTCTTATTCTGTTTATCTTTTTTTGGGCTAGTAAGGATGGAAATGGAGCAAGCCCCAAAAAAATGATGACCCAACGGTACATGACAAGACCTGGGCTGGATGTGACGGGGAACATGGACACTATATGCCAGTTGTCTTCATATTTGTGCCCTGAAACCAAAGCAAAAATCAGGTTTATTATTTAGCCATATTTTGACTTAGAAACTTCCTGGAGTGTCTTTCTTCTGTTACAACTAATCAATAATATGTATGAGGATTGAGTATATAACCAACAAAAGGCATTCAGAATGTTCATAATTTATATTCTCTTAAAATATTTTTACTTAAGTACCTTAAACCATTCATGGTGCGTTGCATTACCACAGCATTTTGTCTAGGTGTCCGTTAGCGTGATACTTGAGTGATTCCTGTTCTATGGCTTCAATACTTACCCATGAATGTAGTGTAGGCCGCGCTTTGAAGGAGGTCGCCGCACCCAAAGTCAATTAGTTTGACTTCTAGGGTGTCCTTGTTGATCAACAGGTTTTGCTGTTTGATGTCCCGGTGCAGCACTCCACGCTGGCAGCTCATATAAGCGGCTTGAGTTGCCTGCCGCATGATAACTTGAGCCAACTCCTCGTCGATTCTGCCTCCGTGGCGCTGCACAAAATCAAGCAAGTCCTCACAGGGAACGGGTCTCTCCAGAACCATGATGTAGTATTCACCCAGATCCTTACAGTCCAGCAGCTGGATTATCTGGGGAACTCTGGGGCCCTCATTCGCGAGGATTAAAAGAGCGACCTCCAATGGAAGATGTTCAGGCTAAAGGAAGAACAGTTTTTATGATCGTTAGACGGAGGAGGATTCCCAAATACTGAATACAGCGACTCAGGGGAAAATATAGAAAGCGTAGTCTACTTACAAAGTTGATGTATTTCATATCCTCTGATTTCTTGACGAACTTCACTGCCACCTGATCAACAAAAGAAGAATTTGTGTGAGAAATATTTTCAATTAACGTGTAGAGGTCATATCATTGCAATCATTAATACAGACATGTAAAGTTTGTAAATACATGTTTTTTTATTCATGCTTGGAATTTATAGAGTATATTTGGTCCATCTGACAGTTAAAAAAGGTAAATTGCTCTAAACACTGGACATAACATACACTAGAAGGACTTGCAATAAATGCAAAAGGATGAAGATAAGAAATTACTAGCTAAGTTAAATAATTAAAAAAAAAAAGATACCTCAAGGTCTCCAAGTCCTCCTTAACCCAACATATTGCCGACTTCATAGTTGGAAAAGATGTCTATAAAAGATAAATAAGAGTATTTGACATTAAAAATCAAGCAGTGACATGTCCTACAGAGCGGCGTAGTCCATCTAAAACATTTTTTACATCTTATATTACACATGCAATTTTATTAGCTCAAACGAATTTAAATTAATTAGATTTTTTTTATTAGAAGTAAAACAAACTTGCTTTATATGATTTTTTTTTTTTTTACATAACTTACAATTCATAATCATCAACTACCCATTAAGTGCATATAAAAAAATATTGAGTATAAACTTTCAAAGTGCAAATTAATGACTGCTTCATACCTGAGCAAGGATCAAACAAAGCCCTGGTAAGTTTTTCGTACCTCGCTTAATACATCTGAGATGATTCGAAAGATGCCAGATCTTCTAATCGTGATAAATGGAGCGTAGCATTAGTTCTGGCAGGTCAGATTAGTCAAGCTCGCATCAGCTGACACTCAGCTGATCCACGTCTATCTATAGGAATACGACGCCAATCATAATTCCCTTTATAAGGTCCTTTCAGTCATTATTCAGCAGCTATCGCTTTGCTCAGGAGCTAATCACCCACCTCCATCCCCAGCTCCTCCTCTCGTCCAGTCATGACTTGGCATTGGATATTTCTTCTTGAGTCAGACCACTGAATTATGTTGATATATAAAATAATCACTTAGAACATTGATGATATCTGCTACATTAATCATTAATGTTGGTTCTGTTCAGTTTACCCTAGGGGGGGTTATTTATGCTCTCCCTGCTCCTATCCATGCTAGGCTGCATGGATGGGCAGGGAGTGTTGCCCAGAACAGAACAATACCCCCAACCTAAAATGTATGCTAATTGTACGTTATCTTTGACGATAGTGGTCCTGACAGAACTGATCTCTTGCTAATTTGGTTCTTCAAACGAATTTGCGGATCTGATTAAAATATCTGGATCAAGTTGTCTAAGATTACTGTGCGTTCTCGTGTTCCCCCGTAAAGGGCAGATGTATCGATACTCGAAACCACGATCAGCAATGCAGCGATTGGCTGCGGCAAGACGGCAACGCAATGACATCATATAATTAAAAAAGACACCTGACGAAAAACTTGACAAATTTCTGGACATTTATAAGTAAACAGCCAAGTGAACAAAACTGCATAAATGTTATAATAGATCAATTAAATGTGCACTGTTTTACATGATTCCCAATTATTTATATTCACGATTTCTAGTATTTGTACAGGCGTTACAATTTTATTTTGATGTTGTAATTAGCAATCCATGTAATTTTATCTTTGAAGCAGATTTGTTATGTGACGGCATTAATTAAAGTTTCTTAAGGGTCAAGATCATGTTAACTGCATCTCCTGCGCTCCATTCCCATAATAGCTGTCAGCACTCAAATTAATGCACGACTCAGATTAACTGTATAGCATGTGTGTAAGACTCAAATACAATTATGAAGTAATTATTTTATCACAAATAAATCTTTCAATGAGTAAAACTGTCTGTGTCTATTGTATTATTGATTACACAACATTATAATATTATTTTCAAATTAATCTTTAAATTATTATTATTTTAAATGATTGTCCCCGGATTGGGACTCTTGTAATAAAGTAGCAGTGGCTGGGACAGATTTTAAATATCAATTCCACTTAAAAAGATGCAATCTAATTCTGTTTACATTAAATAAGCCTGCTCCCGAGCAGGTTTAAAGGGGTCCTATTATGCTTTTTCACTTTTTAAATTTTAGTCAGTGTGTAGTGTGTATGTTTGGGCATAAAAAAGATCTAGAAAGTTACAAATCTCAAAATCCACTCCAAAGGGAGATGTTTCGTTTTTAAAAAATCCCTTTTCAAGAACTACAACGAACGGCTCGTTTGGACTACAGCATTTGTTTTCCGGGCTTTGTGATATCACAAAGCAGCTCATTACATTTCGTTTTTTTCGAAAGGCGGGCCTTCATTAAAACCCAGAACTAATCGAGCCGTTTGTGCCAGGCTGGGGAGAAAGGTATTTTAATAATGTAAATTATGTGAAAAATAATGCGTTTTTCGAACCACCAAGCATGAGAGCATGTTCTAGTACACCCCCAAAACAAAATCAAGACTTTGTAAAAGAGCATAATAGGACCCCTTTAAGCTTACGGACCTGTTGCTATGACAGCAAGTCCAGGATGTGCTTCGAAGAACCAAATAAACCAAGATCATGCCAAATCGTCAACAATCAAATCCAGCTAACTGAGTTTGCAACGTACGAAGAACGGGCTCCTGAAGTTTGAAGAGCATCCTCATTCCTGTCGGGCTCAGTGTGGACTGGAGTTTGGAAGGCATTTACACTGCAGTTGGACTAGCCCTCCTATGACAGAAAAGGACCATTCAAATTAACTTTTTCTTTTTATGTTTCTCCTTTTTTCCTTTTTTTGCCCTATCCACATCAGAAGCACGTTGATGCACATGTTGTTAACGTGATGTTAACGTTCGAATAGTTAATACCATTCAAACTTTATCATGTATTTTCATATGTATTCATATTTGAATGTTCATAGACCACTGATCTGTTAAAGTGTTTTTTTTTTTTAAATAAATATGTTATAGTGCTACCTAATAGGCTGATTTGTCAAGGCTGCAAATTTTGACTCTGAAAAAGTGAGGGTATCTCTTGCTATGTGAAGTAAATAACACACAGTTCAGTTTTTCAGTGCCTGCTTGAGCAAATGGATTCTGTATTATGTAATGTTTTCCTACATTTTTGACTGTGCCCTATTTTTACAGGTGCTCACAAACTAAAAAGTGAGCGTATAGTCCTGGACAGAGAAAACTTCAGCAAATAAATGCATTTCCTATTCTCATAACATGGTCATGTAACGTACTTTCAGTGTTTCTCCTGGACTGTAGCACAGCTCTCTCTGCCTTTTCCTCGCCCTCAGCTGAGCTAGTCTTCTGGGTGTTTTTTTCACTAACTTTCTTCTTCATTCATTCATAATGATTCACTTTGGCCACTTAACAAGGCCTATTTCAAATTTACAGAACAAAATCAAGTTCAAAACAAAACAAAAAATCAAAAATATTTGGTCTAGAATTAATGAAATATAATCAAGAATTACATTAAAACAACTTACTTTATAATCATAAGAAGGGGTGAGCCTCTGGCTCAACTTACCCCAGGGCTTTTGGCTCAAATTACCCCACTCTTACCATTTTAATAAACTTGTATCATCCAGCAGTTTAGAGCTAACATCATGCTGACAGTATAGCCTCATGTTCTGACGTCCTAAAACATAAACACATATGTGATATTTTTTCAGATTTGTCTGTAATTGTTCAGACACAAGAAGCATGAGTCCTTGAACATTAAAAAAGCATTTTGAACAGCAAAAAACTGTTTTTTTTAACTTAAATGTAGCCTCTCTCATGGGGCCTCCCATGGGGTGAGTACACTCTAAAAAATACTGGGTTAAAAAGGGACAAACCCAGCTATTGGGTTGTTTTGACCCAGCGGTTGGGTTGTTTTTAACCCAGAATTTTTTAGAGTGTAAAATGGATAACTCTTCATATATTTGTGGTCACATCACCAATTTTGTTTAAGGTTGCCTAGTAACAAGGGGTGGTGCGTGAGTTTGTTATTAATGCGCGAACAAACCGCGTATGTGCGATTGCGGCACACAGTATTTTTATACAAGCACATTTCAATATGGTTGCATGTCTGGTGAGTGTTTTATAATGGATACTCGTTGAAGAAGTGCGTTCTGGAGGAGTTTCCACACATTCAGAGTGTTTTTACTTTTCATTTGTATTTTGCAGTGTTTAGTAATTCTGTACAGTATATGCTGTCAGGTCAGTTTTTCCTTCAGTTACCTTTTTTCTTGGAACTTTCACTGTTTAGCATTTGCTGAAATTATTGGATATGGTTCAGCCCTACCTAGAAAACTTTCCATCAGCCGCTGCTGCTCAACATAAGACAGATCAGGTAGAGAACTCACATCACCGTTGTGGCTTTTAGTCAATTTATTTGAGCTCTTTCCAATCTGATTTAATTCCATTTCACAAGGTCTCGGTCTGATTTGATTCAGATCCATTTGGGTATATTTCCGATATAATTTCCCTTTTACTTATGAAAGAAACTCATATTTTTTGCATGAAAATAGCTGGCTCATAAGAGGTGTTTGTTTAGGGAATAACACTGTAAATAAACTTCTAAAAGTTTACTTTAATTTTTTATTTTATTTATATATTTATTTATTTGTGTGTGTGTGTGATGTCAAATTTTGATAGTTCAATCAATCTTTTGTTGAAAAATAGGAGTGTAAACTTTTGCAGTTGTCATCTAAGACACTACAGGATCAACAACTTTTGCTTAAAGGAAAGAAAGAGTAGCTATGGGCACTGAATCTTCTCTCATGTACTCTACCAGATTATTGGCCAATCAATACAATTAGTTACGGTGTTTTGAACAGCTTGTTGTGTCTGTTGCGATCCTGTATGATGGGATGGAAGCACATGCCAGAGCTCCATCACTTCCATGAGGTCACCATAGCAACCGGAGCCTTTTACCAGTCATTTGGGAATTCCACTGTTGCACGGCTCACTTGCCAAATAAGTAAATCAGCCCTTTGGCGGCTCACACTTTCGCGTCTCTTTAGCAACCAGTTGCTATGCAGCTACTGTTGCTATGCCTGTGCGGAGGGATTTATGGGAACTGTGTAAGTCTTTCTGTGATCGTCCTCCACCCCCAAAACTCTCTCTGAAATGGTTTGATCATCGGGGAGAATTGCTCTTGATCATGTAATTCGTAACGCACAATTCGATTGACACTTACATTCAATCCGAGGAGCTTGTGTGTTTTTATAGAAGCATCAATAAGAGTGGAATTGTGTGGGTTTCCTCCCACTGACAGTCAGCAGTCTTCATGATAGGCTGATTTCCTACATGCCGCTGTTCACATCTATGGGCCGGTGTCAACGTCACTTCCAGCCATTATACAGACTCTCTGAGTCCTTGGGAGAGGGAATAAGTCAAGATAATGACAGATCTGCAGAGCACAGCATTATGTAATGAGATGAGTGTGACGTGACAGAACAACAGTGATGCTTTGTGTCTTTGTAACTGAAAGATGGAAGTCAGATATTGGCTTTGAAGGATCTTTTCTTGTGCAAGATGTCGGTTTTGTCAATCTTCTATTAGTTAATCCAGAATACAAACAATTCTTGTTTATTTTTTAAAAATAAGAATTATTTAATAAAATTAAAATGATTTATTAATGATTTATTTTACTTTTATATATATATTTGCGTGTGTGTGTGTTTACAAAATGGGAGAAATTGAAGTTTTATATTTGTTTTCTAAGATGCACAACATTATAGAATCAAAAACTTTTGCTTATAGGAAAGAAAAAGTAGCTGTTGTGATACTTGTGTTGGTTTTAAAGAATAATCTTTTGTGCAAGATGTCTGTGTTGTTAGTTTTCTATTCAGTAATCCAGAATACAAACAATTCTCATCAAAAAGAAGAATGAATGAATGAATTAAACACTTTATTTATTTTTTTTAAATTATAAAAAAAAAAAAAAAATTCTGCCAAAATGGGAGTTTTACCATTGTTGTTAGGATCACCAATTTTTCCTTAAAGAAAAAGTATCTCTTGCGGTGCTTAATTGAATTATTTAATAATAATTTATTAAATATTTTTAGTACATAATTTAAAATGTATTATGTATTATTTTTCTTCTATTCATTTTTTTTTCTACCCAATTTTTGTTTTGTTACTTGTTTTTATTTAAATTTATTTTAATAAATTAGATTTAAGTAAGAGGGTTGTCCCTTTATGTAACTGTTTCATGGAACTCAATATATTTTTTTGTAAATTTTTTTATTAATCCAGAATATAAACAATTCGTTTTACAGTATACTTTTTTCCCTTATACTGTTTTTTTTCTACCAAAATGGGAGAAAATTTATAGTTTTACAGCTGTTATTATGATCAACGTCTTTTGCTTAAAAGAAAGAAAAAGTAGCTCTTTGTGGTGCTTTGTGTCTTTATGTAACTTTGATGGAACTCAGATATTGGCTTTAATATATAAGGATATAAGGATCCTTTCTTGTGTGAGATGTCTGTTTTTCAAATGGATTTTTTTTTCTAACATGCTCTTTAGAAAATGAGGGTGGGATGTTTTCTGAAGGGTTTGAGAGGCAGCGCTCCACTGAGAGCCTGCTTGACTCAGTGTTGAGTTTATTAAGAAGAGGTTTGTGGGCCAGTGGATCTCTGTATCTTTGGCAGAGCTCTTCTGAAGTCACTCATGCTTGCTGTCATCCAAAAAAATAAAAATAAATAAAACCTCACTAAGGAGCTGCATATTCCTGTGTAGTGTCTATGGATAGTGTTATTTTAGTGTCACTGATGTACTGTTTACTCTAAAAAAAAAAAAAAATGCTGGGTTGTTTCAACATGTCTTTGGGTCAAATATGGACTAACCCAACTTTTGGATTAAAAATTTAATTAAAATTTTTTGTCCATATTTGACCCAAAGTTATGTTGAAACAACACAGCATTTTTTAAGTGTTATAGTTTGTATTTTCAGTTTTCACTTCAGTAAAAATTTTGTAATTCAGTTAAAAAAATTGTTTTTGTCTTTTAATATTTCTGAATTGTTATTATTATTTGTATTTATTCGTTTTAGTATGTGTAGTTAAACTAAACAAAAATAAATAATGTTTTTAAAAAATATATATAGTTTAGGGTTAAATGTAGCTATAAGTGAATCATTTCACTACGATTCATTTCTCTGTGATTTTATAAAAGATACGTGCATGATAATAATAATTAGCAATAATTAGCAAATATTTTAGATTTAAGTTCCCAAAAAGATGAACTGACCTGCCTGTTCACAACACAATGACTAAAACGTATGCAAATGTTACAAGTTATTTGGACTTTTGTGTTTTACTTTTTTTTCATTTGCATTATGCTTGGAATTATAGTGCCATTTTAATAAACACTTGATGTGACAATAGGTTCTGTGCAGAGTAGATTCTTTGTTAGAGTCTAGTATCTTCCTCTGGAGATAAAAAATATATGTTTTTGAAAAGTGCAGAAAAGGCCAGATGACAATTACCGTCTGAATATGAAGGCTGTGTTGTTCATTTCTCCTCCTGAATACCTAAAAGAGTAGATTCTTTGTTAGAGTCTAGTATCTTCCTCTGGAGATAAAAATATATGTTTTTGAAAAGTGCAGAAAAGGCCAGATGACAATTACCGTCTGAATATGAAGGCTGTGTTGTTCATTTCTCCTCCTGAATACCTAATAGTGATAAAGCATTTTATTCTGATCTTAGAATGGTTTGCTGTTCTTATAAAGACAGGGATTTGAAGGGGTTTAAACTTTATTCAGAAATTCTTTATAATAATTTTCATAAATATCTTACTTTTTTGTATTTTTACATGAATTAGATTTTTTTATTAGTCAGATCATAAGTTAATATGCATTTAAATAATAACCTCAAAATGTTTTTCTAAGAGAATATGTGAATATCTTTGCATCTCGTTTTATTCTTTTTCTTAGCCTTCAAGCAAAACATTCCACAAAAGGAAGTTTGTTAGGGTTACATTTATAAAACAAGAAATTGTTTAGATCAAAATTCTCAGAATTCATCCTGTGGAATTTGTTTTGAAAACTGCCATTGCATTACCATGGAAACGGTACTTTAAATCTTTTTATTAGGCTCCTCCCCCTAGTGGAGGGTGTCAAGTTTCATATTACAAAATTTTCTCATATTCTCAAAATTTACTATAATTTTTTACAATCAAAACTTTTTCTTTTTCTAATCTTGACAAAACACATTGTTGGAAAGTCTCAAGTTGGCTGTTTTATGATAATCAATTTTGTAATCATTTTGACAGAATTGTATAAATTCGCCTTAACCTCAATTTACTCAGGCACCTCAATTTTTGTGATATCAACTTCAAATTTGGAACATATACATTAGTTAGACTTATGACTTTGATTTTGTAGCAATTTTAGATTCCAAAATATTTCGTAAAATATATATATATTTTTTAGTACAGTACATTTTCTTTAAACTTCTATAACTTTTTACATTGCCTTCTATTAAAAGAGACCAACCTTAGGCATGACAGTTAAGAGGATAAGTGAGATTTAAAGGGTTAGTTCACCCAAAAATGAAAATTAGCTTGTGTTTTACTCACCCTCGAGGCATCCTAGGTGTATGTGACTTTCTTCTTTCAGACGAATCCAGTCGGAGTTATATTAAAAATTGTCCTGGCTATTCCAAGCTCTATCATTGCAGTCAGCGGGTGTTGCAGTTGAGCAGTCCACGAGTCGTCAAATAAAGCACACGCATTCATAATAAAACGTGCCACAGACGGCTCCGGGGGGTGAATAAAGGCCTCCTGTAGTGAATCCATGCAGGAAACTTTGCTTCCTTTGCTCCTATAAACAAACTCGCGCGACTAGCATATCTCAGAGGCGCTCGCGCTGCGCACACGTGCTGCGTCATCCGCCGGAACGGCTTCCCCGTATGACAGACACCGGAAGTGAGAGAAAAGTGTTTATTACATTTGAAATATGGATATTTTTCTTACAAAAACGCATGGATTCGCTAGAGGAGGCCTTTATTCACCCCTCGGAGCCGTCTGTGGCACGTTTTATTATGGATGCGCGCACTTTATTTGACGTCTCGTGGACTGCTCAACTGCAACACCCGCTGACTGCAATGATACAGCTTGGAATAGCCAGGACAATTTTTAATATAACTCCGACTGGATTCGACTGAAAGAAGAAAGTCACATACACCTAGGATGCCTCGAGGGTGAGTAAAACACAGACTAATTTTCATTTTTGGGTGAATTAACCCTTTAAGAGTCAGAATATTTTGGGGGTCACTAAATATATTCTTGAACCCCTATAGCATTTCTTGTTTGAAATGCTATTATTACATTAGTCATTTGTTAATTATGTTAGAGAATCTGTCCGTGTTCAGTAGCCTGTCTGATAGCATTATTCTAAACATGCAGAGACTCATGGTCAGTGACAAACAGCTGATCACCTTATTTGCTCCCAGCAATGTGAGGATTTCATTTAGAATCCCTAGACAACAAGGGTGAAAATTAAACTAGTAGTTAATGAGAGAGGTGTAATGAGTTGGGCCACAAGGGGAACTGAAAGAACAGATGGACGGAATGAATAATGCATTTCATAATCTTCACTAAGTCGTGAATGTATTTTCTGTGGCAGCAGATGTCATTTAGACTTCTGTCCTCCTGGACTCTGAAGGAATCTGAAGTAGCAGGAATAGAGAGGTTAGAGTGAAGGCGAACTCAGACAGTGACAGAGTTATTAATGCATACTGTGAATGACAGAATTCAGAAAAATGTATGAGGGTCAGCAGTGTGAATGTTGAATAGTTTATACAAAATATGACTTGAGTACTGCTTTTCTGTGATGAACGATTTCAGTTTCTGATTTAAAAGTCAAGCTTAAAGCCAAAAAATGTCTAGGTTGAGTAACTGTTGAGTAAATGTTGGCATAAATAGTTTTTAGCATAATCGTTTACTATTATTTTTAAAGGATAGGCAGTGAAGCAATTTTAAAATGTTATTATTTGGAAATAGTTTTGTCCACCAAACCAAAGTCAGTATGCCATAACCAATATGCATGAAGTTATTTTGTGTCATATGACAGTTTTGTGTGTGTTTTTGTCTTTATTTAGATTGAACAGTAAGCTATACTGTTCTCTGAATATTTGAAACAAGTAACTATTCAAGAGTAGCATTTAAAAAATGTAAAAATAGTAACATTTAAAAAATGTTTAGACAAACATCCAACTAAAAAGCTCTATCTATTTATTTTCTCACAGAAATTAATAGCTTATTCAGCAAGGATGCATTCAATTGATCAATATAATGTTACATAGATTTATATTTTAAATAAATGCTGTTGTTTTGAACTTTCTATTCATCACAGCATCCTGAATTTTTTTATTACATTTTCCATATGAATATGAAGCAGTAAAGTTTTACTGCTTTCAACAGAGCAGAAAAATCAGCATATTAGAATGATTTCTGAAGGATCATGTGACACTGAAGACTGGAGTAATGATGCTGAAAATACAGCTTTGCATCACAGGAATAAATGACATTTTAACACATTAAAACAGAATACAGCCGTTTTCATTTGCAGTAATATTTCACAATATTCATTTTTTTACTGTATAGTCTTGGTGATACGTTTTGGCTATTTTACTTGATGGATGACATGAACAATGTTGTTACCCATGACCAAATCATGTATAGCTGTAGATGAGATAACACTGACAGATACTGAACAGACAGTGATTTGAGTTGGACTGGGTGAGTTTAACAGTATAGGCTAACTCTCAGTAAGTGCCTCTGAAATGATCTTTTGATTGCCGTTGACCTTGCGCCACTTCTTGCATGATACCGAGTCTCTCGGACGGTAGGTCCCTCCCATGGTTATGAATAATACATGACATTACAGTTGGTCAAGGCAGAGGTCTGTCAGTCTGTGCAGCGCTGCATGCCACAGTCACGCTTGCGATGATCCGGTCGCCTCGCGTTCACTCTGCAGTGGCGCATCGCTGTCGTTTGACTCTCGCCTGTCCTCTGTGCACTGCTACAGACAAACAGTGGCGGTATTGATATGTAGAGCGGAGAAACCGGCCAGCGTTCAGCCCACGTATCTGCGGAAGGGAAAGGAAGCCGTATTTTGTGGCTGGTGGAGGGCTGTCATGAGAAAAAGCACGCGAAGGAAACACATCACTCAGGTTACACCGGTGCCGCTGAAGAAGGTGGGACGGAGAGTAAAAGATACGCAAGGTACGTGTTTGCCTCTCTCTCTCTCTCTCTCTCTCTGTGTGTGTGTGTGTGTGTCATTAACCACCGTGTTGCCAGAACGAGGCCAGAAGGTTAATCCGGTATAAAGACGGTCGTGTACCTAATTTCACACTGACGACTGATATTTGACACGAATGTATCGTTGGCTTGTCAGCTTTTACGAAAATGACCAGTTTCTGCAAATACCACATTTAATTCAGTTGTTGTTATTCAACAATAAATCAAAGTGGGTCTATTTCAAACAGGCTTTTCCCCAAATGTTTTCCCAGACTCTGCTCGCCAATAACAACTTTCCAATTGTACAGGTGCATCTCAATAAATTAGAATGTCGTGGAAAAGTTCATTTATTTCAGTAATTCAACTCAAATTGTGAAACTCGTGTATTAAATAAATTCAATGCACACAGACTGAAGTAGTTTAAGTCTTTGGTTCTTTTAATTGTGATGATTTTGGCTCACATTTAACAAAACCCCACCAATTCACTATCTCAACAAATTAGAATATGGTGACATGCCAATCAGCTAATCAACTCAAAACACCTGCAACGGTTTCCTGAGCCTTCAAAATGGTCTCTCAGTTTGGTTCACTAGGCTACACAATCATGGGGAAGACTGCTGATCTGACAGTTGTCCAGAAGACAATCATTGACACCCTTCACAAGGAGGGTAAGCCACAAACATTCATTGCCAAAGAAGCTGGCTGTTCACAGAGTGCTGTATCCAAGCATGTTAACAGAAAGTTGAGTGGAAGGAAAAAGTGTGGAAGAAAAAGATGCACAACCAACTGAGAGAACCGCAGCCTTATGAGGATTGTCAAGCAAAATCGATTCAAGAATTTGAGTGAACTTCACAAGGAATGGACTGAGGCTGGGGTCAAGGCATCAAGAGCCACCACACACAGATGTGTCAAGGAATTTGGCTACAGTTGTCGTATTCCTCTTGTTAAGCCACTCCTGAACCACAGACAACGTCAGAGGCGTCTTACCTGGGCTAAGGAGAAGAAGAACTGGACTGTTGCCCAGTGGTCCAAAGTCCTCTTTTCAGATGAGAGCAAGTTTTGTATTTCATTTGGAAACCAAGGTCTTAGAGTCTGGAGGAAGGGTGGAGAAGCTCATAGCCCACGTTGCTTGAAGTCCAGTGTTAAGTTTCCAGAGTCTGTGATGATTTGGGGTGCAATGTCATCTGCTGGTGTTGGTCCATTGTGTTTTTTTGAAAACCAACGTCACTGCACCCGTTTACCAATAAATTTTGGAGCACTTCATGCTTCCTTCTGCTGACCAGCTTTTTGAAGATGCTGATTTCATTTTCCAGCAGGATTTGGCACCTGCCCACACTGCCAAAAGCATCAAAAGTTGGTTAAATGACCATGGTGTTGGTGTGCTTGACTGGCCAGCAAACTCACCAGACCTGAACCCCGTAGAGAATCTATGGGGTATTGTCAAGTGGAAAATGAGAAACAAGAGACCAAAATATGCAGATGAGCTGAAGGCCACTGTCAAAGAAACCTGGGCTTCCATACCACCTCAGCAGTGCCACAAACTGATCACCTCCATGCCACGCTGAATTGAGGCAGTAATTAAAGCAAATGGAGCCCCTACCAAGTATTGAGTACATGTACAGTAAATGAACATACTTTCCAGAAGGCCAACTATTCACTAAAAATGTTTTTTTTATTGGTTTTATTTTATTGGTTTTTGTTAAATGTGAGCCAAAATCATCACAATTAAAAGAACCAAAGACTTAAACTACTTCAGTCTGTGTGCATTGAATTTATTTAATACACGAGTTTCACAATTTGAGTTGAATTACTGAAATAAATGAACTTTTCCACGACATTCTAATTTATTGAGATGCACCTGTACTTGGTATTTTGGTATATTAGCGGAACTGTTACCGTGGTAAGTTTAGGGCATTGCTTAATGATCAGATAGTTTGTACATCCAACGTTGGATTTGAGATTTGTAATAGTTTTTTATTGTCATACTATTTAAACTTGTCTTTTCGTATAACACGCCATAAAATTTCGGCTCACACTTTAGTTTGGGGACCAATTCCCACTATTAACTTTTGCCTCAGTAAACTCCTAGCTGCTTATTAATACAGTTAGTACAGTAAAGTTTATGTCTGGAGTAGGATTAAGGGATCTAAAATATGGTCATGCAGAATAAGGCATTAATATATACTAATAAGCAGCCAATATGGAATTAATATGCATGCAAATAAGCAACTAGTTAATAGTGAGAGTTGGTCCTTAAACTAAAGTGTTACCATATTGGCCGAATTAGCGATGATCAGCATACTTCCAGTCACTGAAGTTAATGCATTTGTAAACTCTTATTAAAAGATAAACACTTGTTCAAAACAGTATTTCTATCCAGTGTACTAAAGCTCTCCTGGCCTAGTCACTTTCTCCATATATCATGATAATTAAATGCCTGTTGATGAATTTTAATCACATGTGGTTGTGTTAGTGTAAATAGTGCAGCATACTAAATACTTCAAGTCTTCATCAGACTGCCATCAGAAACACGTTTTTGACATCTAGCTCTCGATGTTTGGTAATGGTTGATATAGGCATTCTAAATGCATGTTATATCTTAAATAATGAACAGTTCGTCCATTTGTATGTTTAAGATTTTGATCTTGCAATTATTAGTCAAAATGGCATAACAATTGTTCTACATGCCCTTCATTTTTCTTATTTTTTTGATAATTTGGTACACTCGGTTTTATGTCACAATATGGAAGCAAAGTTCTGTCGCTACACTTTCATTGTGACTCTTTGTACATTAATTCATTATACATTAATTTCATTGCAACTATAAATCAGGGGTCTCCAAACTCGGTCCTGGAGGGCCGGTGTCCTGCAGAGTTTTGCTCCAACTTGCCTCAACACACCTGCCTGGAAGTTTATAGTATACCTAGTAAGACCTTAATTAACTGGTTCATGTGTGTTTAATTAGGGCTGGAGCTAAACCCTGCAGGACACCGGCCCTCCAGGACCGAGTCTGGAGACCCCTGCTCTAAATATTATGCCAAATTTACACCGCAAAGGCAGCACAGAAGCGCTTCTGAAGTGGCTTTTGGGTGTCTTTACACTAGGGATGCAACAATGCACCCCGAGCCGGTTGAAAATCGATATGTGACGATTCAAGTCGGTTGAGATGTTAAAGGGGTCATTAACTGAGAAATCTAAATTCCCTTGATCTTTTGACATATAAGAGGTCATTGTACTAAAAACATCCTGTACGTTTCAGAACTCAAACATTTCTCATTAGTCTAAAAACAGCTTATATTGAAGGCAATCTTCCAAAACGACAGGTTGTGGGATGTGACACTTTATGACGTAATAGTGTGGCTAAACCCCGCCTCCGCAGAAGAAGATCAGCTCCTGCTTCTACATCACTGTACATCACCGTTTAGCCCCGCCCACCGATTCATGCACGTAGTGTAAATAACGAGAGAGGCAAACAACAGGTCTACGCAGAAACAAGACAAGACACTGTTCAGTGCCAAGCTGTGGAAAAACAGTCTTTGCATTGCCTTCCTTCTGATCCCAACATTAGGAAAGAGTGGATGAACTTTATTTTTAATGCAGATCCAGACCCCATCAGTAAGAACTTGGTCCTTGGTTCACTTAATTTTACCACAGATTCGTTTACAAACAAGGCGCAATTCGATGCAGGATTTTCAGAAAGACTGAAACTAAAAGACGATGCTGTGCAACTATATTGGATCTGATGTAATGTCGCACCACACAAGTGTGAGTAAGCAGGACAGAAAATAGCAGATTATTTCTAAATTATGATGTTTTTGATGTAAAAATCTTGATAACATTATAAGTGGACCTCAGAGAACAGTACAAAATAAAAAAGGCAGTTCATGACCCCTTTAAATGAATCGCGGTACAGTTGAGGGTGGGGTTTATATTTCTCTCTTCAGAAAAGTTTAGATGGTATTTTCTTTCATCTCGCCTCAGTATAATGTGTATTAAGGTAGTGTTTATTAGCGCAGCGCTGCTTTGTTTACAGCGGTAACTGTCAGAGAGTGAATTTGCCTTCTCATGCAGCCCATCTGCTGTTTTTGTTTCGTTCAGATGTTTTATGTAGTATAGTTTCACAAAGCTAAAGTCAGACCATTCTGTTTTTGCTTCAAATTTTGAAATGACACAATTGCTTCTTTGTTTGGATTAGGGCTGCACGATTAATCGAATGCGATTGTCATGCGCATTTTGTTAGTAAAGCCGGTTCTGTAATAATATAATAATAATAATAATAACTCCGAAACCATATATTGTCATAATCGTGTGTTTATTAGTCTTGTTGAATCAATAAAAGCAGTTAAATCTTCTGTTTATCCAGCTACCGCTATAGGCATTTCCTGGGTTTCTTCTATGAGGCGTATTTGGAGTTTCAGCGCGAGAGCGCCCTCTGGCCTTTGGATGGACATTTACTGCTGATCACAGAACCGTGCTTCACTGAAAGATACGCATGACCATCGCAGCTTCTGTCGAATCGCAATTTCGATTCCATTTCGATTTATCGTGCAGCCCTAGTTTGGATTATGATTAAAATGCAGTGGTTGCCTCTAATTATAAATGAAAAAAGCACAGGCACTTAGTTTGTTTATATGAAGAGATTTATTTTATTTGTATTAATTTATTTGATTTGGGATTTGTTTTAAAATTTTTATTTAGTTTAGTTATTTGACATATTTCAATTTCACAAACAAATGTGCAGCACTTTGTCTGAAAAATAATAAAAGGACACCGTCGCCACCTTGTGGACAAACTAATAGGTTGTTTGCACATGACGTCACTGATGACGCGCGAAATGCAGCTGGAGGGCAGGAAGTGATTTTTCTCCGTAGGAATCACTAGCAGAAACTCCAAATGCCAGTGTTTTGCGTTGTTTATGGATGCTTAAATTGGCCAAACCGAGAAACCACAAGGAGCTTTTATCGTGTACGAAAATGTGTTGTTCATAAGGGGGAAAAAGTCAAGAAATTCATTGAAAAACGCAGGAAAAAGTGGCTTGTAAACCTGCGTTTGCGGTCGGGAGGAGCGAAGCTTGTGTGATAATGCTCATGCGTGTAAATGGTTATTATAGGATATAATAATATATTAAGATATTTATAAAGATATAAATAGATTGGGCTGCCACCTCCCCGTATTTATATGAGGGATGCGGGATATATGTCGCTCCTGAAACTTTGCTGCATGTACAGGGTTTGTGGCTGTTGGTCCTGTTAGCAGCGCGTAAAACAACTTTTATTTAAAATCTGAATCGATTATAGCCTAGAAAGCGAGCAAATAGCGCGTTCATATAACGTTAATCACTAAAAAGCTCACTTCAATTTATCGCAATCTCACGATTCCGTGAACTGCAAACAATATCTTATTTACGCTTGTGTGATAATGCTCATGCGTGTAAATGGTTATTATAGGATATAATAATATATTAAGATATTTATAAATATATAAATAGATTGGGCTGCCACCTCTCACGCACGCATTATGCCAGTCATAATTCACTCAGTGCTAAACGCCACACGTAGACACGTAAATAAGGTATTAATTGCAGTTCAGAGAGCTTCACTGATTATAAAGGAACATCGTGAGACCCGACCGCAGACGCAGGTTTACAAGCCACTTTTTCCAGCGTTTTTCAGTCAAATTCTTGAATTTTCCCCCCTTATGAGCAACACATTTTTGCACACGATAAAAGCTCCTTGTGGTTTCTCGGTTTGTCCGATTTGAGCATCCATAAACAATGCAAAACACAGGCATTTTGAGTTTCTGCTAGTGATTTCTATGGAGAAAAATCCCTTCCTGCCCTCCAGCTGCATTTCGCACGTCATCAGAATCACGTGATTGCAAACAACCTATTAGTGCAAAAATAATTCAAGATGTGCGACCTTGTATTGTCACTCCATGAATGGATATCAGATAGTAATTCACACCCCTAGTGACCACTGAAACCTGTCCTCCTCACTCACGCATCATTCTTACATTCTGATTGGCTCTTTAGTACGGTCTATCTAGCTTGTTCTGCTTGCTCTTATTCCCTGTGGTTTCTGGCTCATTTGCTGTTATGAGGGCAGAAACGGTAGAAGTAGAGGCAGAGGTGGGCTTCTGTCCTGTGGACTTCTGCTGAGTCATTTTCTCTGGGTGATAAGGAAAAAAAAATGGAACTCAGTAAACAGCCAGTCAGAGAGGCAGAAAGACAGCATCGTAGGCTGGGGATGTACATGGCTGAGGGATATGAGAAACCTGAATTTCACAGCAGGTATGAGAGTGTTCAGATGTGAGTGGTAATGTTCAATTTGTAACACAGGGAGAGAGAATATACTGCTTACTCCATCTCAGAATGTATGCAAAATGTTTTTGCTTGGGGGGAGTTTGTTTTACCTTTAAGCCATAATGAAGCAAAGCATCAGTGACATACTCACTGCAGTTTTGAGCTAAAATGAACACTAGTGGCAGTAAAACACCAACAACTTTTAATTTGTTTTTACACAAATTCTAATTACAGTTGCAGATTATCGAATAATAAAGACTTAATTTCACACAGTGCCTTGCATAATAATATGTTATTATCTGAAAACATTGTTTTTGTAAAATAAAACATTTTGATGTCTGCGTCATATAACCAGCTCCATATGTGCTTTTGTGATGTAGTAAACTTGCTCAGTAGTGCACCCGGTACAGATTTGCTCTTGTGATGCGAAGCACTCGTGTATGAGTCCCGTGAAACACAAGTGATGATAAAGGAAAAAAAAAACAACCTCGGAAAGACTTGTAGAAGCAAACTAAATGTTGCGTCTAATGTCACCGTTGCTTCAGCAAATGCGTTTTTTTTTTCCACGTCTGCTTTTATTAACAGTATTGCTATGTTATTTTCAAACATGACGGAGCATTAACCTTGTGATGTCAAAAAGTCATATTTGACTAGTTCACTCAATGCAGAAGACTGATGATCAATCCTACCGCAGGCAATTAATCTGCTTTCTGAATAGTGAGTTTCATAGTTTTAGTTTTACCTGTTAACATTACATCTGTTAGTTTTACTAATTGTTTTAGGCATAGACTATTTAATAGTTTGTCTAAATGTTGGCATTATAATAAGCCATGAGTTCTGGATGCATCATGAAACCTATTAAAAACAAGATTTTGTGATCAGATTTTTATTTTACTTCAGATAGTATGGCACCAGTACTTGGACCACTTACTCTTACCGTACCCAGAAATTAGGTTAAGTCCATAATAAAAGTGCATTGAGCAGGGTGACAAGAAATTTAGCTTTAGTTACGGTATTCCACAAAGGTCAGAATAGATGAGGAGAAACATTATGATGGAAAAACACAACAATCACAATCACAGTCAAAGACATTTCCATCCGGACAGGATTAGATTCTCAGAGGACACCTAGGAGTTATTTGACAAACAATAGGTAATTTGCTCCATAATTTCTGCACAGCCTTTGTGAGGAAAAACAAAGATATGTTTAATTCAAGTACATCTGTGAAACACAAATGTACCTGACCTCCTCTGGGAAAACTAGCTCTGAATAAGCTACGGCCAGCACTGAATAGAACTTTGTGGTCTTTTTTCATATATTCGGTTATACAGGCATGCATGTATGCTTCTGTGAGGATGTCTGCAGTAAGTACTGAGCAGATCCCTGCAGTGCTTAACCTCTACCATGGCTGCTGCTTAACCAATTAGCCAGCTGCTACTGTTGTCCCAGCAGATAATTAAGGGAAAATATGTTCATGTGTGTGCAATTGTGTGTCAGATTAGCTCAATGTGTGTGATTCATCTTCTTGTAACAATTATGGTTTGTGCAATCTATGTCATGTATGTCATGATCATAACCCAAATCTATTAAAAACTGTGATATTTTTGACATGTGTGATGACTGTATTTTGATCACAACCCAAGTTTAACTTACTAAACTGACATTTTTGACATGTATGATGTTTTTGACTATATAATTGATCATAACCATAACCAAAACATTGATATTTTTGACATGTATGATGTTTTTGGCTCTAAAATGGATCATAGCCCACATCTAATTTACTAAACTATACCATTTCTGACATGTATGATGTTTTTGACAATATCATTGATTTTGACTATAAGTGATTATAACCCAAATCTAATTTACTCAACTGTTAGATTTTAGACATGCATGCTGATTTTGACTATATAAGTGATTATAATATATAATGGTAACCATTTTAAATGCATTCCCTAGATAATCAGTAATGTGTACTGATACAGTATATAGTCTGTGGCTGTTCTCAACAACACTCTTTCACTGGAGTGCCTATGGAGGTCTAAAAATACATACACCTGCCCTTAAAAAACACTCAAGCACATACCCCATCTGTCTATGCATTATGAATAAATCCTGTAATTTTGTCCACTGGAGATTGCTCTGTAATAGCCAATCTGCGTAATTGAATTCCCTGTGTATGTCAAATCCATTTCTGTGGTCAGGGTGGTTATTTGCCTCTGATATTTCTATGATCATACCGCATAAAAGTCATATCGCTTTTTCTCATGCATTACATTAATCAGATTTGTGTTCTAACCAGTGTAATATTTCCTTTATGTAAGTTTGATGGGAGCCGCAACCCCCACGAGAGCACATTTCCCCTCCAAATCTTTCAACAATTCACTTCTTTACTGGCATTTGTTCAGAGATTTAATTTGCTCTGTATTATTCAGATTTTTTATTGTTTTACTTTCTAGAGTCTCTGATTACTTTTAAACAGTTTCTTCTGCTTTTTCATCACTGTGTTATTATTATAATCATTTTTTTCAGCTGTTTGTGATCACATCCCAGAGAGGGCATTTATGTCAGCTTTGATAAATAAGTATTTATGTATTTGCTCTGAAATGGCTCAAAAGCCTTTTTTTTAAAATCTGAGGAACCATCATTTTAACTAAACAGCCATGATAACCAAGTAGAAATGCTGAAATATGTAAAATACCATTTAAAAAGTCTAGTTGAAAATAAATCAAGGCATGTTTTCACTTTTTTTTTGTTAAATGAACAAGAATAAGCAAGAATAATATTTAAAGGGGTCATATGATGCTTTTTTAAAGATAATTATTTTGTGTATTTGGTGTAACAGAATATGTTGACATGCTTTAATGTTCAAAAAACACATTATTTTTCAAATACTGTACATTATTGTAGGTCCTCTATGCCCCGCCTCTCTCAAACGCTTCGTTTTCTACAAAGCCCCCTCCTTAACGAGCCGTTTTAGGGGGGCGTGGCAGAGTCTTAACTTTGATAAAGAATATCTCTTTGGTTTTGAGACTTTAGTCTTTGCAACTTCAGGGATTTTATCTATGCACAATCAGCTTGTAACACTCCAAAGAGAAAGGAAAACTTGAAATCGCGTCATATGACCCCTTTAATTATTTTCAGTACAAAGTCATGAACAGCAATATTTGACTACATATATATATTGCATTCATATATAAGTATTGTACAGTGTAACGTATAATGTATATTAATGCATGACTAGTGCTTTGCTGAACATTGAAACTTTTTGAATGATGCCGCAAATGAATCATTGGGTCAGATTTTTGAATCATTTCATTGAAGTGTCCAGTTTAAACCGATTCACTGAAATGAAGCAACCAATCAAATTATCGGTCATCCATTTTGCAGATCAAACTTTAGACAGTCATCTTATCAACCTGTAGATTGGACAAAGTCTTCTTTTGAGGGCACAGTTGGAAGGATTGGAAAAGGGACTTTGGATTGAATAGTCAGGATGAATGGATCTAGCCAATAGAAAGCTTAAAAAATGTCGCCTCACAATCCCTAATGGGCTCCCAATTAATTTCTTGCTGAAATGAGTCGCTGGGATGGAAAAATAGAAGCAAGTATTTTATTCAGTTATGCCGGTTTTGCCAGAGTTCCATATGCTGCCTACGTTCCATATGCTTCCTTCTGAATCCATGCTTGAGTTTATATTTAGACCCTCTGCGTCTGAATGGATTCAGTGCACTATTACATACGTTTATAGAGAAAACATGAATGCATGTATACAGTCTGTTACAGTCATGTAAATGATTATATACAGTGTAGTTTAATAATCTAATCCACTAAATTTTGACATGATGTTTTTGGATATATGAGTGATCAAAACCAAAATGTAATCTACTTAACTGACATTTCTGACATCTGAATGGATTCAAATCTATTAAACTATGACATTCTTTGACGTCGATCCGTGTGATATTTTTACTAAACTGACATTTTTGACATCTGAATGGATTTATTCCCCACAATTACATATGTTTTTGGAGAATACAGACTGTTACAGCTACAATATAGTTTAATTTATTATTATATATAATGAATATTATGAATGCATGATTAATTCATAAATCATTTCATAAATGTTTTTAGAAGTTATACTACATGATTTTTTCTGTATTGTTTTGGCAGGCAATATTAGAATATTAGTGTTTCTTTTTAGCAATTTTACTGTTTTACTGAGGCTTTTGTTTTTCTTCATTGTGGTTGTGTTACACTGTCGTTTTTAACTTTATGTCCCAAAAGTATTACAAATAAGAAACTAAATACATGGTTATTAGTGTATTGAAGTATGCATGAAATGTATTTTTAAATATATTTTTTGGAATAAATTAATAAAACTGTGCAAAAAATTAGCAACATGTCACTGACCCACAATCATTATCCCAAAAATAAGCCACAGTTTGTCTGAAGGGTCTTGAACCACCCTGAGGGTCAAAACAAAACAAAAACCCACGAAAAGCCAGATTGTGGATAGCATAATATTACTTGGAATTACTAATGCAATATTTGGCGCAGTGTTTGTTCCTTATGCTCTTACAAAATTGTCAATTTATGATGAATCAAAAGAAGGAAATAATTTGTTTGAAATAATCCGATAATAAAATCTGATTGACAAAAGAAATAAATTTTCCATAAATCAAACTTTTAATGGCTGTGAAAAGGAATGGAAATTGTGATGAATATAAAGCAATTTGGCATCTTTTTTGCCCATTATTTCCTTCTTTGTGGTTGATTGCTCTGGTTTGTTGTGTTCCTGTGGCGATCACGATGCTTCCCTCTTGTGTCATAACAGCAATTACTCACGTAACATCTCCTTTAGAGTCATTTATAGAGATAATGAATACACGGGTTTAACTCACCGTGTGGTTGCACAGCCAGGCCTCCCTTAGGTAGCAGCACTGATTCATACATATTTAACGTGTGAATATAGTCATTATCATCACCGGCTGACTATCTGTCTCCACATTTGCTATCTAGTTATCTGACACCAATTTAAAGGCGCTCGTCAGCTTTTGATGGTGAAATTACAGTGCTTGTCCATGTGATGGTGCAATTACAGTATCAACTGTGTTTGTACACATTGATGACGGCTTGATAAATAGAAAATGAGAGCGGATATGTAAAACAGAGATGCGTGTGCGTGTCTGTGAGTGTTGGAGTGCGGAGGTAACAGTCATTTTCAGGTTAGTGTTCATCCACCTACAGACCTGCCGTCATCTCTGAAGGACTGATGAGATTTAAATCACTTCATGAGTCACTCAGGCTCTGAGGAACAAACACCGCTGTCCTTTAAAATCGCTTCAAACACAACAGAGTCTGTGATTAAAAGCCTCACTGTAGCTCATTGGAGTTGATGTGGTCTCGTTTCTGTCTAGGATTGATTGCCGGAATTTTCTATGACGAACAAGCCGCTCGAAATCCATTTGACTTCTGTGATATGATGTGTTTACTTGTGAAACTTATACTATCAGCAAGAAACCGTTGTTATATTGTATTTTGGCATAATATTAACACGCTCTTTATTCAAACTAAGTTGCATAATAATAATAATAGTAATAATATAGCAAATTACATTTACATTTACAGTTATGCATTTGGCAGACACTTTTATCCAAAGTGACTTACATTGCATTTAAGGTATTCTTTATCAGTTCAAATAGTAATATAGTAAAATCATCTAAATGTATTGTAACTTCTAATTAATGTTTAGTATTACTATTAATAATCACCTTTTCGGATCATAAGTCAACAAATCCTGATCTCATATGCTTTTTATACTGTTCTTATTTATTTATTTGAAGAGGGACATGATTTAAGATAGACAGACAGACAGACAGACAGAGATAGATAGATAGATAGATAGATAGATAGAGACAGATAGACAGACAGACAGACAGACAGACAGACAGACAGACAGACAGACAGACAGACAGACAGACAGACAGACAGACAGACAGACAGACAGACAGACAGACAGACAGACAGACAGACAGACAGACAGACAGACAGACAGACAGACAGACAGACAGACAGACAGACAGACAGACAGACAGACAGACAGACAGACAGACAGACAGACAGACAGACAGACAGACAGACAGACAGACAGATAGATAGATAGACAGGCAGACATAGAGAGACAGATAGATAGACAGACAGACATACAGAGATAGATAGATAGATAAACAGACAGACAGATATAGATAGACAGACAGACAGATAGATAGACAGGCAGACATAGATAGACAGACAGACAGACAGAGATAGATAGATAAACAGACAGACAGATATAGATAGACAGACAGACAGATAGATAGACAGATAGATAGATAGATAGATAGACAGACAGACAGATAGATAGACAGATAGATAGATAGATAGATAGACAGACAGACAGATAGATAGACAGATAGATAGATAGATAGATAGACAGACAGACAGATAGATAGACAGATAGATAGATAGATAGATAGACAGACAGACAGATAGATAGACAGATAGATAGATAGATAGATAGACAGACAGACAGATAGATAGACAGATAGATAGATAGATAGATAGACAGACAGACAGACAGACAGATAGATAGATAGATAGATAAACAGACAGATATAGATAGACAGATATAGATAGACAGACAGGCAGACATAGATAGACAGATAAATAGACAGACAGACAGACAGACAGACAGAGATAGATAGATAGATAAACAGACAGATATAGATAGATTTCAGCTTGAACTTAATTCATTGTTAAGGCTTCGTAGAATTAATAATGGACTTCACCACAGTTATAAGTAATGTGCATTATGCAATCAAATTAGGGAGTAAAGTAACACGTAAATTAACACCACCATTATACATTCAAGAAACAAATAAATTCAGTGGAATTCAGTTTTGTTTCAATCAATTTACACCAAAAATCTAACATTCAGGTGTAAATGCACTTATGCCACTTTAAAACCCACATTTTGTAGTTCCAGCCTAGTCATTGTTGCTTACAAACTATATTGGTGGCTTGCTTTAGAGCCCAAAACAGCACTGCTAAAGTAAACATGCTTTTAAGATTAAGGAGAGCATCCGAGTGCAAAAGTAGCATCATTTTTACTTTCCATTCAAAGTAATGATGTAAATAATTAGATACCTTTTATAATGAATCATGCAATGATGCACATTTGAGGTTACCTGACAGAACATATTTACAGTGTTGATTGCGCCACAGTACAAGCTAATTTTCTGATTGAGGTAGTTAAAACGTTAAGCACACAGTACTGACTTGCAGGTATCCTGTGTTTAAAGAATTAAGATAAGAGCGAGAAGAGATCTGTGACTCAGTGAGTTGTTGACTTGGAGACACGGTCTGTATAATGAACAGGTTCTTCACATTTAGTCAAACCAGGAGGATTAACAAAGAATCTCAACATTGGTTTCTTGCAGGTAGATGAATGTTTTTAATCTTTTACCCAGAGCTCCTTGACAGATGTCCGTCCGTGTAGCTCCACCGACGATGAATTGATAGATAGATAGATAGATAGATTTGTGTTTTGATAACATGAAACCTTTGAAAAATTGGAATTGGAAAATTTGTTAAACTATTAAAAATCGTTTTTGTTAATTGAAGTAATAATAAAGTTTACATTTATAAAATGTAAGAAAGTTAAACAGCAATTAAAATTAGAAACATTGTCTTGGCAACTAATAGAAATTAAAAATGCAACAAAATTGCTAAAACTGAAATAAGTGTAAACTGAAGCTAAATAGAAGGTTAAAAAATAATAATAAAAGTGAAAAAAGCACATAACAAAATTATTAAAACTAATATTAAAATAAAAAAATGATAATATAAAATAAAAAGGCAAATTCAAAATATAAATAAGTAATAGAACTGAATATACATAATACTTAAATAACACTGATTGGATGTATTCATGAATATTGATGCATATTATATGTCTTGTATATGTGTGTGTGTATACACACACACACACACACACACACACACACAAGAAACGAAATTACTTTAAAAAATATATGCATCTTGGGATCTTTACATATTTCTTTCCGGTCAGAAATCTCTCCGTTGTGCTTATTTGTGGCACCATTTTGTCAGTCAAATCCTGAGACGAAACACCAGCTAACCCTGTGAGATTTGGCTGAGACTGAGATAGATTGAAAATTCACTGAATATTCAGAGGGGATTAGAATATGAAGATACAGAGTCTAGCAGAGCCTGTTGTTTGGCTCCAATTCCCGAAAAATGTCTTTATTTCCCTGGAGTGTGAATAAAGGAAGTGACAGTACAGGACGTGTGATATTGCATCAGTCAGAGAGAGAGATTGAGGCACAGAGAGAGGTTACGTTGAGGTAATTGTGTTTTTTTATGATGCTGCTTGTCTGGTTGACTCTTCATTTTACTGCAAGGTATTGTTATTGTTCTGGTCTAGTCTGATTTTGTTTGAAAGTGGGAAGTCTAATTTCGAGTGGCACAATATCCCCTCAGTTTAATAGAAATGTGGTTAGCAGCTTATATTTCACAGTGCAACACTTTCCACCAGGCACTTTATGTTGTAAAGGAAGGAGCCTCATTGTTTCTCTGCACATGCATGAGGGTCTTTATTGTCCTGGACGGACTTTTCAGACTCAGAATCAGAGGGACACTGACTCTGGACTAATTGGCTCAGTGATGGATACGGGTTTATGAGAGACCACCGCTACTGCTCTAACACAAGAATTAGAGAAGCAAGAAGCCTGTCACCTTTGAACTTTAACCCCGACCTTCAACCCTTATTAAATTTGTAATAAAATTAACTAGGAAATGGATTTACTGCATCTGGTGGTCTGTGGAAAGCGCCGGACAAAGGACTGTAAATATACAGCGGGGTCCAAAAAACCTTTTCTTTCTTTTTTTTTAACAGTAAATAAACTACATTTTGGGATTTTAAAGAATGTTAAAACAACAACAACAATAACAACAGGTTAACACTTTACCATAAGGTCTCATTTTACTAGTTAATGCAGTAGCAAACATGAATTAATAATGAGTAATATATTTCTTATGGCTTTTATTAGTCTTTGTTAATGTTACTTAATAATAATACATCTGTATATTGTTTGTTCATCTTAGCTTACAGTGCATTAACTAATGTTAACAGCAGGATTATTATAGCAAAAGTAAAAACATAAACATTTTAGTTATTTGAAATAAAAAAAATAAAAAATGTAGTAGTAAATGTTAAAATTACTAAGTGCTGTCTAGGTGTTGTTCATTGTTAGTTCATAGTAATGTAGTTAAATACTGTTAACAAATGAAACCTTAGAGTAAAAAGAGTTACTATACACTAAAGAAATTCTTTAAAAAAATCAGTTTTTCGCTCAAATTATTATCCTGAATATATAATTTGCAATTAAAGTTAAATTAAATTCATTAATTAAAACATTTAAAGGTGGGGTAAGCGATTTTTCAAAAACGCTTTAGAAAACTGATTCGGGCCGACTAGAAAAACAAACTTGTAGCCAATCAGCAGTAAGGGGCGTGTCTACTCAAATCGCTTACCCCACCTTTAAATGATGCATTATCTAATTAAAGATGCATTAATTTGCATACATTTCCAGAACAGAAATCTGAACATTGGATAAAGCCAGGTTCAAAATTCTTGTTTCATTTTGTTGATAGAGTTAAAGGTTTTTACAGAAGGGATTCTGGATTTTTCTTTTTATCACCATAAATCAGAAAGTACTGTCACCAGTCAGAAAAAAAACCCCGCTATGTTTTTAAGAATAAATGTTATATGATATATGATCAAACCCCTCTGTAAAAATCTATATATAGACAGGAATAAAACTGTAAACTAATTTTGAGAAAACAATCTTTAAAGATATAATTGAAATCTACAGACTCAAAATAGATAAAAGTATAAAAAAATAAACACTTAAATGTGTATTTTGGATGTTTTCTTCACTAGTCTGAAATGGAAGCAAAAAAAAACAAATCTCAAAATTGACCAGTGCCTGAAAAACAAAAAACAACAACAACAACAAAAAACAATGGTTTTGCCCATAGTGCCTAGCCTTAATTAAATTATAATGAAAAACAGATTTGGACCCCACTGAATGTTAGTCTGTGATGATTGTTGGTTAATGTTGGTTGGTTAAGACCACAAAAATCCTCTCATGTATGTCATTGTCACAAAAGACATTCATTTAGGAGAATCACAGAAGTGCTGAGCATTGGATCCAGAGAGGAGAGTGTGAGAGGGAATGGATCTGAATGTGCTTCACTGTAGTGCTGCTTCAGTATCTGCAGTATCACTCACTCCAGATAATAACCCGGCTTTAGCATATCTGTTTGCCTGCAGGATATCACACCTCTCACAGCGAACAGCAGTCAGCTCACACAAACGCCTGGCCACGCTTCACCCGGCTACACAAATAGGTTGCATGTAGCTTTTTTTTTTTTTTTTTTTAGAGCCAAACAACTGAAAGTTTTTTTAAGCATGCATAGGCCCAATTAGGAGTTATGTGGTTATCAAGATATCTTTAGGAAACATATTAGTATGTTTTGACTAAAGGCCTGTTTGCATTGAATCTGGTGCTACTGAAGAACACCAAAGAATTCCTAATTTTTGTCACCAAAACTATTCAAACTTAGGCTCCGTCCACACGGATCTTGCGTTTTGGGAGAGTGATATTTTTTGAAACCGGGTCCCAGAGTGGATAAATCTGAAAATGCCGCCCTTGCGTTTTCGTGTGGACAGCGAATCCGTATATTTTCTGAAACTATGACGTCATCAGCCCACGTCTCGCCCCTATTCCAACCAGTGGCGGCTCGTCAGGGGAGGCAGGGGAGGCACAGCTTCCCCATAATTTTGAGGGGAAAATGGGAGCAGGACTAAAGTGGTTAAGCAAATAATAATAATAATAATAATAATAATCGGCAGGGATCCCAGACCAATACAATTAGTGTGCCTCCTCTATTTTAAAACCCACGAGCCGCCACTGAGTCCAACACCGCTACGTCACGTAACAGCAACAAAAACATGAACACTGAACTTATTAACTAACATTAACACAGATTAATAAATGTATCGTTCCATGTTCGTTTGTATACCGTTCATGTGGACATAGCCTCACACTGTTCCCTGAAGAACCTTTGAATTCCTGAGTTCAGAATTGTTCTGAATTTTGACTTGAAAGTTGGTCCTTAAAGATCCTAAAAAATAGTTTGACTGTTTTCTTTCCTATTGAAAAGTTTGCATCAAAACTGTATGAGGTTTATGTCACAACCCAACAAAACCTTACTTATAACTTACCAAAAAGAAGTCTAACTGTGCTAGTATACTTCTTTTAGCTTTACATTGCAAGCTATGAGAATTTCATCTTAGTTTTTGGCCTTATAAATATCAGCAATTGCACTAAATTGACAGTAAATTCTACAAATTCTACTTTTTTTAATACTACTAGTACATTGGATTTAGTATGCTTACTAAAAATGCTTGAAAAATGTAATTGAACAAGTTTATTTTATAAAATGAAGTATACTTTTTTGTAAGAGTTGCTTTATGGACGAATGCAAAGACGGTACCAATTTGCAACTAGATGATGAATTCAGTTTGATGACGTATTAGTTTTAGTGTGACTGAAGACAAACCTACTGGACATTTCCAATTTAAGCGACATTCTCATTCTAGACAGTATTTAATTGGACAAAAATTTCTGTAGTACAGAATATGATACATCACTGTAAGTTGTAAATGTATATTTGCCAAAGGTTTATTTTCTTTCAGGAACATTTAGGAACATATTATCATATAGAAAACTTCAAAGCTAACAACAACAAGCTAACTCTGATTTTGATTTCATGAGATCTACTATTTGTTAAAAATTCAGACAACAGCTATCCACCGCTAGCCGAGCCTCCCTACCACAGAGATCAGGCCAGTCTTCGTTCTGAGCGTTTTTCTGACTCGTTGAGCTTGACGGTAAAACTTTCATAGCCTCGGGCTAGTGTCACACAAGCCTCATCCACAAAGACAAAGCCTTTTAAATGGGAAAGTCCCTTTGGAAGCCATAAACAAAGAAGCACAGCAAAGTCTGCGTTGCATGACTGAGTAGACAATAATGGTGGCCTTTTTAATGTGAAGCGTTTGAGTGGAGTTTGAAGGATCCTTTTGTGTGGCGGTGGCATGCTGTCATCGTCCCCACCGCTGGTGTTTTTGGTCAGTGCGCTGGCATTTGGAGTGGGTGTCTGAGATGACAGTCTAAACACTGAGAGAAAAGTGGGATGGATCGGGCTGCTCAGACACAGAGAGGGGGAGGGAACGTGTCGAGAAATAGATGAATGGCATTTCAGATGACTAGAAAGAATGAAGGGCTTTGATGCAGATGAGGATTCTAAAAGAGTCATTTGAAACAGACACTGTGATGCCAGACGTTCAGAACTAGATGACAAATGATGTAATTAAGAGTTCTGAAGAAAGAATCAGTGAGATATATGTTCATTCAAACTTGGTGTTTCTCATACTAGAGCTCTTGGAAGGAGAAAGTCCAAAAGTGTAACTGACTATTGGAAGAAACCACCACAAATTTGGTGATTTAGCATTTTTTTTTTTTTTTAAATATACAAGAGAGATCCCCAGGTGATTAATCATAGTACATTAAGATAATTGTTATTATTACAATGTATTACAGTTTTTTAATGGTATGTTTAAATATGCAAATAAGTCATTTTCTAATTAAATATGCATTAATTTACATACATTTCCAGGGGATTTTGCATATCTCTTTTTAGCACTCCATAAATCAGAAAATATTGTCAACAGCCAGAAAAAAAGAGAAATACATTTTCAACATTTTTAAGAATTAAATAAATGATGTGAATGATGTATATGGTTAAACAGCTCTGTACAAACCTTCAGAATATACAGTAGATAGGAATAAAACCGTAAAGTTTGTAAGTGCTGCTGAAGTAGAGATTTATGACGCACGCAGTTAATGAGAGAAAAAAAATCATTTTGTGAAAACATCTTTAAAGATATATATTGTAATTTGAAATCAACAGACATTAATAGGTAATGTGTAATAAAATAAACATTTAGTGTATTTTGGATGTTTTTTTTTTTCTATGAAAGCTTGTTTCCATCACAGAATAAAAAAATTTAAAAAAACAAGTATTTGCAAGTTTATATCTCACAATTCTTTTTTTTGTTTAAGATCTGGCCATTTTTACAAATTTTCTTAGATTTTTGACTTTACATCTCACAGTCCTGTTTTTTTTTCTCATCATGGAATAAAAAATATAAAAAAGGATGGGAAAAAAAGAAAAAAAATGGTAATTGCTTTTTTCATACAATTGCGAGTTTATATCTCATACAGACTTTTCAGACTATTTTGCAATTCTGAGAAAAAAGTTAAAATTGTGAGATATAAGCTTAGAATTGTGAGATATAAACCCGCAATTGCCTTTTTTTATTTGTTTTTTTTAATCCCGTGGCCTGAACGAGCTTCTATACTTTCCACTAGTCTGAAAGACAACAAGTTATTGAAGAAAAATAGCCTGAAATCTCAAAACTGTCCATGGTGCATGAAAAAACAATGGTTTTGACTGTAGTGTCTCCAGGAAAAGTGCACTTTGCTCTCTGTACCGACATCATGATTCACCCTTACACCCCAGACTGGATCTGCTTCTGCAGACGGAGCGGATCAATGTGTCTTTCTAACTTTAATAGCTAGATGAGCCATGTCTTTGCGGCCTCTTTATTGGATTATATCTCAGGCCCACACAGAATCTGAAAGAAATGGGACATCCATCATTCACACATCACTTTATTGAGTTTATTTCTTAAATAATTTGACTATGATTTTAAATGCCAATAGAAGTGTATTTTGCTTTGAGCATGTTTGAATCAAATTCGGAAGTTTGAATCGGAATTCGTAACAAAAAAGCAGTTTGTAGATTTGCCTGAGCCAGGGTTTGCTTGCTTCTTTTTGGTAGGTTTGTCACTGACTGAGTGTTATTGCACTGTGAAATTGTTACGTGTGTTCATTTATTAAAGAATCATTCATTACATCAAAATGTGTTTTTGTAGCTATACACTGTCATGAACAACCATTCAGATTTTTTATTTTTATTTTTTTGCAAAATTTACGTCATCATGTGATGGAAATCACTGAAAGTCATAATAACACTCCAGTGAGTCCGATTCAGTTGATACCGCTCTGACTAATTGAGTGAGTTCATTCAGTGAAGGATTTGTCTGTGTATGATCCATGCAGACTTTTGGAATGATTTCTTTAAAGAACCAAGTAAGAGTCACTTGCTCACAAATTGGACTGTGCATGTTTGTTTTTATGTACAGCTTGTCGTGCCGTCATGTACTGTCACATTCAGTTTGGACTGTATTGCTCTAAACTTGAAATCAGCAGCGCTCCAGTGTCGGACTCTGTATCAGCACTCGTTGAACGTCGTCCGGACAATCAAATAAATGGACTGGAAGTGATTTGAGGATGATACATTTTAGCCTTTATTTTTATTTTTTAAGCATAAACATAACAAAATCTACTTGAAACATAGCATGAATGCAGTTCAAGATATATTCTCAAACAAACAGCCTTAAAATATAATACAACTTTGCTTCATGTTTTTTTTGTTTTGTTGCTCTGTTCAATTCAAGTTCAAGTAAATGATAAAATTGACCAAAAAAGTCAAGTAGTTTACATTACTGGATATTACTGTCAGTTGTTTAACATTGCTGATGTTAAACAGTTGTCAAGTTTTAAATGTTTAGCTTCTTAGATCTCACCTTGCACTTTAAATGTTAAAAACTGAAGCGCTGCGCTATTCACACTCAGTTTCTGTGACCAGTAAAGCTCGCCTTCTTTAATTTGATTGGCTAATTCAATCATTTTGACATTGACGAGCACTGTTAGATTGCTGTGGAAGACAGGCTAAAAATGTAACTAAAACTTTTAGTCATCCTAACAATAGAGTGGTGTGTAAAATATAACGCATAGTGTCTAGAAAATCAAATATTTTGTTTGGCAATTTGGCCAAATCTAATTATCAGCGTCTGTTATGGCCTTTGTAAACAGACAAAAACATGCAGTGTCCTGACGAGGATCTCTCTAAATCGTCTTCCCCTCCAAATGCATTTTTTCCTAATTTCTCTCAGTTGAGATCTGGCTCTGTGCCGGGCCGGTGGCAGGAGTTTGAGCTGATTTGGCAGTGAATGACTCAGTGTGTTATATCACACAACAGATAGCGTCTCACCCCCCATCTCCAGCCATGGGTTTGTGAACAGCAGCGTCTGACTGTGTCACTGTGCCACTCCCATTATCAAACACACGCCAACACACGCATTCAGCCCAATCTGCTGCATAGTGCTGTAGTTATTCAGTGGGACTGAATGCTGTCATTGTTGGGTTATTAGTGTTATTGCTGTCTGGAACGGGATGTGTTTGAGTGAGCGTGTGCTTTCCGTGCGATTGTGAGCAGTGAGATTAATCGCAGACAAACTATTACCAGCACTAACATGAAGACCTTATCTAATTGTCTAAAAAGCTTCGGGCCAAATCTAATGACGGGAAGCTCTCTGTTACTTGGTTGTCACCAGGGTTGCCAGGTTTTCACAATCGCTATTTAAAACTAGCCCAGTCGTGTTCCGGGGGGTCAAATACACGTAAAATACACATTTTTGGCAGGGTTCCCTTGGTAAAATTCACATTCCAGGGGCTAAATATCATGTTATTGGGGTCGCTTCAACCCGTGGACATGGAAAAACAACAGTGATAAAGTAGCCCAATTCCGCGGGAAAACCACGGACTTGGCAACACTGATTGTCACATCTTTATGTCTCACTGAGTAAGGCCACTTTTTAATGCATTTATTTTACTTTTTAAGTGTGCTTGACTCAAATTTATTTTGTAAGTTACTGTCAAGAATTGCTTTAATTTCAATGCTGGTGTCTACTATATTTTTGATGTATAAGTAAGCAATAAGGTACGAGAGGCTGTGCTGTATTGTGAAGACCGTTTCGCGGCACTGCGCAAGTTTTCATGGACATACAGTATCATACCTGAAACAGAAACGTATTAAATACAGTAATATTTCCTCCGCATATCGGAAACTGGGGGCTTCTACACAGACCATGACACACATCAATGTATCTTCCGCATGAGAACAGTTACTTTGAATGGGGAAGGACGTGGCCTCAAAATTAAAGGTGAACGTAACGTCAGCAGGGGTTGCTCATACTTCATTAACAAACAACAAACAGTTAATTTTTGCTAAAATACATAAAACATGGAACCGTTTTGACGCTATATTATAGATTTTTTTATGTTGCAAAGGGTGTTGCACAGTGATACACAGAACCGTTGAGTGAAATAGTCATAGCCATATATATATAAATAGATGCCCTTTTAGTGGCTGTTTGTATGCGCAGCTATACGTAAGCTATCTGCCATATTGGAATGGTCAAAGCCTGTAAACACTCGAGAGCAAGTTTCCTGTATGTCTGCAACCTTAGTTATACGCATGTATGAATGAATATCTGCAATAGACTTAAGCAGATGATTTTGCTAAACTAGCACAATACAACAATACAAAGCCGTTAGCTAATTCAACATTTAAAAGAAACTATACTTTAAAAACCTGTAATATTGAGTTAATATATATTAAAAACACAAACCAATGCATTCTTAACTGTAAAAGTTTATATTTCGGCGGTTTTTACAACCAGAGGCTGCGCAATTTATGTGGCATCTGGAAACTCATTTATTTTTATTGTGAGTGACGACACGTTGACCGTTCCAAGATGGTGGACACGTCGACGTGTCTGGAGCGGTCTAATGTGGAATCTACCTATCTTTGGTCACAGCCGTGCTTTATCATGAATAAAACACAGCTGTTGACCAATCAGAATCGAGGACTGGAACTAACAATTTTATAAATGTGAAATGTATGCATACTGTAAATAAAAGCAACCGTATACTATAGATGCATCTAGAATATATTATGCTACCTAATAAAAATTATATATTCCAGGAGATAAATCTATATTTATGCATATACATATGTATATAACATAATATAATATAATGTGCATGTATTATATAAATACAAAATATATGCATAGAAGTATGTACTGCATTATATAAATCAAAGACTATAGATATAAAAAGATGGTTCACTCCTTTTACTTAAGTGCAACGCGAAATATGGCGGAATATGTCCCGCCTTCTGAATGAAAGAGCCAATCGCTGATTGGTAAAGTCATTGTGTCACTGCAGCTGCTGTTAGAAGCTCCGGTTCCCATAGAAACCTGAGACTCGCCCTTATGACTGCACATGTGCATTGGCTGGTTTAGGCTGAAAAATAAGATTTTTTAAACGCTATTTGTGCATAAAGAACAACATTTATGGGGCAGTTCATTTCAGATTTTGTTGCTGATTTGAAATATGTCATTTAATTGCGAGTTCAACCAGCAGTTTTTAAGATTTCAGGATTCTCCCATTCATTTAGATAGGACTTGGTCTTGGATGCCGGAAATAGCTGTCCGGAGGCGTTGCAAATATGGCCGCAGAGTGAACAGACTTTCCTTGAAAGGGACTTTGTATAAATACACACACACACACACACACACACACACATTTTATTACATATTACATATATTACATATTACAATGTATATATTACATTTTTACTGTCAGTTCAACACTGTTTTATAATTCTCGGTTTCATAATTTTGATGGCTCTGAGAATTTGTTTTGAAGATATTTTTTGGTATTAAGGCTGACAGCCCATAAAATTAGAGCGGCCACTGAGTGAATGCCACATTTCTGTGAACATTTTGTCCATTTTGAAAGGAAATGAATCTTTTTTCCGAGAGTAAATAGCCTTTGGAGTAGGAGGAGTGATGCATACGGAGCTGAGGCCGGAGGACAGGATTAAATAAGAGATCGAGGGAGTGAGAGAAAAAATAGATGAAGCAGAGACGCTTTTAACTCTGCAGGGGTGGAAACAGATGATTTTGAGTGATTAATATGAGTATTGACACATCATTTATGAATTAGTACAGGATATGAGTAATTGCTGACAGGAGGAAGTTAGCTGAGGAGTATGAATGTGACGACTGCAGGGCTAGAAGAAGCTTTTCTTGGAAAAATGCTTTGGAATGGCTGTGGATTATGAATTAGTACAGGATATGAGTAATTGCTGACAGGAGGAGTATGAATGTGACGACTGCGGGGCTAGAAGAAGCTTTTCTTGGAAAAATGCTTTGGAATGGCTGTGGATTTTTCATATTTTCTTAAATGATGTTGTAGCACTCCTGAAGACATGCAATAGATTAAAATTTAAGATGTGATTCCCAGAAAATCCTCCACCATTTAAATCATTTAAATGTAGGTATATTCATATGGAATCATTCAGATGCAGATACTTTGCTTATTCTGAAAATCTGTATTTTTACAAGTTCTGTTATCGTTTTACACAGTGTGATAGAAATATTAAGTCTGATATAAAGACATGATGTTTTCAAAATTAAATCTTCTCACTGACCTTAATACTTTGCACTACAAACTACTACAAATTATCTAGAGAATATTATGTACAATATAAGTAAATGTAATCTAATATAATCTAATTCTGTATTGTGATAAGATATTAAATGTTTGTTTATTTATTTATTATTATTTTTTAATTAAGAAGTTAACTTGGACTGTCCTAAATGCGTTTTTGATTATTTATTTATTCATTCATTCATTCTGTTAAGAACCCTATTCTGTGTCTCCTGAAAACATACTGTACAATACACTGAAAGTAATATAATTTTTTTTATTTAAATATGATTTAATTATTTTTTATGTTTTCTTTAATAAGTTCCATATTCCAGGTCTCCTGAAGACATACAATAGACATACAATAATATAATAATTTTATTGAAAAAATCTTTTTTTTCACAGATTTTCTGCACAGTGTGATAGAGGCACTCTCACACACGATGGTTGTGGTCTCAGACAGTGTTTGACCAATTAAGTAGAATTACAATGCCATTAAACTCCAGAGAGAGAGAATGACTTGAGGAATGTGTGTGAAAGGATCTTATTGATGTGCTCTTTTAACGTTGCCAATTCTTGTCCTTCTGCACACACACAAGCTCAGTTTTGACAGAATGTCTTGTGACAATGTGTTGAACGAGCCAGAGCCCCCAATGGGAGTTTGACTCGGCTTTTTTGGCATAAAATTCTGGCCTGCCTCCCTTATGCACTGGAAAGAGAACATTGAATAAGACCCGACAGCATCTGTAGGCCAACTGAGCCTCGCTACACAGGTGGCACACCGCGCTGATCATTAGTACATCACAGAGCGTCTGCGTGAGGCTTTAAAATGAGTCACATGCTCCGCCTGATTCTCACTCACACATGCTTTGACACATCACAGGGATGCATTCGGGCCTCAGCGGCGGCGATAGGCGGCGAGGCAGCTGTGGAACTGCTTTGTTGGGGCAAATTTGCTCGGGGGGGGGGGGGGCATATAATCAAAGGCACACATGAAAGAAAACCCATTGGATTTCCACATCAGCAGCAACCCCTATCAGCCCACGTTCAGCCCCTCATTTAATTCTTCATTTCACATAGCGGAGACATCCAGGACAAACATTCAGAACCTCAACCTGTTCCTTCCTTTCACAGGAGCATTAAGTGTTTTGGTCCACTCTTCCAGACACATTTTTAATGTTAGTGCTTGTATGCCGTAGTTTTTGATGATAATCTTATAGGTCTGGCCTTGTGTTTGTGCATATTTGTCCTTCTCCCAAACATGTGTTGTTTAGAAGGTTGCCTGAAGACATGCAATAGATTAAAATTTAAGATGTGATTCCCAGAAAATCCTCCACCATTTAAATCATTTAAATGTAGGTATATTCATATGGAATCATTCAGATGCAGATACTTTGCTTATTCTGAAAATCTGTATTTTTACAAGTTCTGTTATCGTTTTACACAGTGTGATAGAAATATTAAGTCTGATATAAAGACATGATGTTTTCAAAATTAAATCTTCTCACTGACCTTAATACTTTGCACTACAAACTACTACAAATTATCTAGAGAATATTATGTACCATATAAGTAAATGTAATCTAATATAATCTAATTCTGTATTGTGTTAAGATATTAAATGTTTGTTTATTTATTTATTATTATTATTTAATTAAGAAGTTAACTTGGACTGTCCTAAATGCGTTTTTGATTATTTATTTATTCATTCATTCATTCTGTTAAGAACCCTATTCTGTGTCTCCTGAAAACATACTGTACAATACACTGAAAGTAATGTAATTTTTTTTATTTAAATATGATTTAATTATTTTTTATGTTTTCTTTAATAAGTTCCATATTCCAGGTCTCCTGAAGACATACAATAGACATACAATAATATAATAATATTATAATATTTTATATTATATATAATATTTTTCTGCACAGTGTGATAGAGGCACTCACACACACGATGGTTGTGGTCTCAGACAGTGTTTGACCAATTAAGTAGAATTACAATGCCATTAAACTCCAGAGAGAGAGAATGACTTGAGGAATGTGTGTGAAAGGATCTTATTGATGTGCTCTTTTAACGTTGCCAATTCTTGTCCTTCTGCACACACACAAGCTCAGTTTTGACAGAATGTCTTGTGACAATGTGTTGAACGAGCCAGAGCCCCCAATGGGAGTTTGACTCGGCTTTTTTGGCATAAAATTCTGGCCTGCCTCCCTTATGCACTGGAAAGAGAACATTGAATAAGACCCGACAGCATCTGTAGGCCAACTGAGCCTCGCTACACAGGTGGCACACCGCGCTGATCATTAGTACATCACAGAGCGTCTGCGTGAGGCTTTAAAATGAGTCACATGCTCCGCCTGATTCTCACTCACACATGCTTTGACACATCACAGGGATGCATTCGGGCCTCAGCGGCGGCGATAGGCGGCGAGGCAGCTGTGGAACTGCTTTGTTGGGGCAAATTTGCTCGGGGGGGTGGGGGGCATATAATCAAAGGCACACATGAAAGAAAACCCATTGGATTTCCACATCAGCAGCAACCCCTATCAGCCCACGTTCAGCCCCTCATTTAATTCTTCATTTCACATAGCGGAGACATCCAGGACAAACATTCAGAACCTCAACCTGTTCCTTCCTTTCACAGGAGCATTAAGTGTTTTGGTCCACTCTTCCAGACACATTTTTAATGTTAGTGCTTGTATGCCGTAGTTTTTGATGATAATCTTATAGGTTTGGCCTTGTGTTTGTGCATATTTGTCCTTTTCCCAAACATGAGTTGTTTAGAAGATTGAAAAAAGAATGTCTCATTCACTAATAATTGTGTGGATTAAGACTCGTTCACAGCAAGGACAAGATAAAAAAAAGTTCATCAAGACAAACCTTGATGTTGGCTTGAGAAAGCCTGACCAGAAAGTTTGAAATAGACAGACAGACTGATTGATGATGGACAGACAGACAGACAGACAGACAGACAGACAGATAGACAGATAGATAGATAGATAGATAGATAGACAATGGTCTTCAAGGTGGATATTGAGGTTGTTGTTGGACACAATCCTTTGTGATTGACAGTCTCGTTTTTTTAATTGTAGCCTAAACAAATGATATTATCACCTATGGGTGTTCACATTTTGTCCATCCTCTGTATATAGTATAAAGATTAATATCTATATTAATTCAGAAGGTCAGCCATAACACAGTTACTCTTCTCAGAGTTTGTCTTTTTCCCATTTGACAACAGAATCTTTCCCCTCAGCAGTGAGTCACTTTTTAATGCTTTTTCATGTAGACTTTAAAGGGACAGCTCACTCGAAACTTCACCCTCATGTCACTCCTACCAAAGATGCTTTGAAATTTTAATGTTGCATTTCTCCAAACAGCCAAGTTTTTATTTGACTTTTAAGATGCAGAATTTTACACAAAGCTTGATTTGCATTCTTTTTGAAGCTTGTCAACCCTTGTAGTTAAATTACTAGGATCCAATACACATGTATTTTAGAATAATCCTTTTGTGCACTCAGTGCTGAGCTCCTTTTGCTTTCGTAATTGACTGCAAGCAGCTGTTGTGAGGGTTCAGGTGGAATAATCCTTTGTATTTCCATCTGATTTAGGTGGATGTGTATATACAGACTTAGTCTGAGGGGGGCAGTACAGTCAAATCTAGCAGAAAGAGTCTCCCGGCAATGTCTTTCCTCTTCTCCTCCAGCCTATCAGTGCTTTCCCATCAAACTTTGTCAGCCGGGCTTTTGTGAGGCTTTCTACAATTTAAAAGATGTAAAACCTTAAAATCAATCTGCAGAAGCAGAAACTAAACATTTAGAACAAGCGAGCGTGAAATTGTCTCCCACCCCAGAATTCCTCCGGGTGTTTAAAGGCATTACTTAAACTGTCACAGTGAGATGAGTGGTTTACACCCAGCCCTTAGTCAAGGTTAAAGGTAGCGTGATATTTCTGCACCACCAGCGACACAAAACTGAATTGCAGGTTTTTTTGAGTGACGCAGTTTGGTTCAGCCAATGGCCTGGGTTGGGAGCGAAGCTACATATTTGACAGACAGGGAAATGTAAATTAGTTTTCACTTTAGTTTGGTTCACATTTAACTTGTGCTAGGCGTGAGATGTTATTATTCAGATGAGTTATGATGATTATGATGAAGTGTATGATTGTGTTATGGGTCAATAGTGATATCGTTTTATTTATACCATGGTCTGTCTTAATACTCGATTCTGATTGGCTGGCAGGTATGAAATAAAACCGTTTAATGCACAGGTAGTTCCAAGTCAGTTTAATCACCGTTGTATATTAATGCGCTGCTTTCATTGACGCACACACACACATCGCTCGCACAGAGAGAGAGAGAGAGAGATCAGAGATTGCGCTGCGCACACACAGAAACATTCAGGAGTGATCATACCGCACTATTTCATCTCTGTGTTTGATTTGAAGCGGGCAGAATGCTAGAGCAACCGTGCTGTAACTGATGAAAATAATTTTTACCCTTTCGGTCAAATATTGCGCTGCAAACATCATTAACAGCTTTAACTTGTCAATGCTGGCAAATGACCATGTTATATGAGTGATAATCTCATATAACATGAGCTTCGCGTTGGGTGGTTCTTGGCTTCCATGTCGTGCAGTAAAATCGTTTAATGCACATAGCCGTGCATTATCCCTTACTTATTTGTAGGGTTGCAAAGGGGTGGAAATTTCTGGAAACTTTCCAAAAATCCCTGGCATATTCCAAAAAATCCTGGAAAGTTTCCAAAATTTCTGGAATGTTTCCAAAATTTACTGGAAATTTTTTTCGCCTTTTTGCAACCCTACTTATTTGACATATATTTAACACACACACACACACACACACACACACACACATATATATATATATATATATATATACATAATGTGTAGTCTTGCATATCCCTGGCTGTAATAACATTGTATTACATTTTAAAATACAAATTTTTAGACTACAGTTCTTTTTTATTGATTAAATGATTACAAAATATTCACACTTGCAGTAAATTATTCATAATTATCTGATGTTGGTTAATGGTCACATGACATGCAGGTAATATTTATTTTTTAGTTATGAAGTGTTTTATTTTGATTGTTTGATTTAATTCGTTTTTTTTAACATATGTTTATATAGTACACACATAAAAGTATAGATAGATAGATTATTAGCTTTTCATCAACTCGTGATAAAAATGGAATATATTTTCTTTCTTTAAAATTTTATATATTGTGTTTTATATTTTATTATATAGATTTGTCCTATATATATTCTAGTTTTTTTTTTCTATAAAATATTATCTGATGTGAATATGGTACAAAATAATCCTATTCAAAAGTAATCAAAAAGTAGTCCGAATACATTACCTAAAATGTGTAATCTAATAGATTACATTACTTACTACAATTTTCTTCATGTAATTTGTAATCCGTAACAAACACCCTTTTGTTAATCTCCCCAGTGCTGGTTGTTTTGGTTTTATCTGTAGAGCTGGATCAGAGAACACAACTCTAGTGACTGCGTCAAGTGAGCTGTTGAGCTTTTTCCATTTTCTCTCTTGTTTTGTCTTGATCTCTCTCTCCTTCTGTCTATTTTCGTCCTCGCTGATGTTCCTGAGATATTGCCGTGCTGGACTAGGTACCAGCATCTTCAGTTCTGCCCTTTCGCCCGCATCTCCATATTACATAACATGCTGGGCTCTGAAGGAAAGATGAAAGAAGCTGCTCGGAGACACAGAATGACAAGCAGCTACGCAGCAGCACTAAACTCACTGATTCATCAAGCGTCAAGATGCTGTTCGTCAGGCTCCTGACATACGGCCAAAAGCAAAGCACACACTGACAGGCTAAAGTCAAATCCGCTGGAACTCCAGATGAGAGAATGAGTTTGAGTAACTTGAATGGCATTTTAAAATGCTAAATATTTAGACTCATACTTTCTCATAATTCCACAATATTTCATTCTAATCATACTTATTTATTATTCATAACAAAATGATTTAACCATAAAAAAACTTAACACTTATCTAAAACCTTCAAATAAAAATAAACCTTTATTCTTATGTATTAAACTTGCCCATATTATTTGTGCTGCAGCAGACCTTAAATCTGTGGCATGTTGTTCAGAAAACTAAATTTTTTGTCAACATTAACTAAATGTGATTCTACTTTTCTAAGCAATCAGACTTTGTTTTTTCAAATGGTGAACAATAAAAGTGGGCTAAAAAAAACCTATAGACTTACCTGAGAGATACATGTGAGAAATAAAGATGGCCAGCTTGTGTATAAACCGCAATCATCATAACCGTAATGCACAGCTCAGCTCAGCGGGATATGCTTTACATAACGCTCACCCCATTTGACTTAAGATTATTGAAATTGAGGACAACAATTTATAGATGTTGAAGAGGCTAGAAAAGACACTAAGCGCTGGTTTCTCGTCGGCTGTTTTCTTGCGCTCTCTCTCTTGTGTGAGACAGAGGTGAGGTCTGTCATCTGGGGGTGTCTTTAATGAGAGAATTTACATAAGTAACACTCGGCCTGCTGGAATAATCTTTCATCTCAAACCATCTGGGAAATGTATAAGTGAAGATGCAGAAATTAAACTTCAGAATGTAGAGTGGGGGAAAGCAATGAATTTGATAAGCGAGCTGAATGTTTTGTCGTCCAAGTCGACAAGCACTTGAAACGATGTTGCCGGGCTGTAGCGTTATTGTAGCGCAGCTCCAGATTGTTGTCCTTGAATCACTGCTTTGAGATTACTGCCATGTTATTATGCTGATTTCCCCGTGTTCCTCCTGCAGAAGTGATGGTAGCCGCTCATCTGTGTTATTCTCTTGACTTCCTGATGTCTAAAGCCGCTGATGTTTGTATTGATCTGTCTGATTCCACATCCTCAACACCGGGTTGCGGGGTCAGTCGAGGTCTTTGCTAGAACATTTTGTACAGTAGCAGCTGCTTTGTTTTTACCTTTATTGTGACAGAATAAGAACACCGTATGATGTCAGATTGAATCGTCGAACCTGAAATCGGCAAGGAAGTTTTGTAATGGTTGTCTTTTGTCTTTCCCTACAACTTCAGATTGAGAATTTCAAATTGTCTGCCTTTCAGTTCATGAAATGTTTTATTTAAATTGGCCACACTCCGCAGGATGGTGAATTAAAATGACAAAGAGAAATTGAATTAATTGCAATTCAAATAAACTCAACAGAACCACATGAAAGTTTTGTGGCAAAACATAAATAATAGCATCATTGATTTTGACTAATTATGTTTATTTTTTCCCTTAAAATATGTATTTTTCATCTGATCTGTCAAAACAGTTATCAGCCATTGAAATTTAATGAAAATAAATATTGGAATATTGGAAAGAGGAATTTAATAAATTGCAAATTTATTTTAATTTTTTTGAGCAAAACATAAATAATTACTTCATTGATTTTTAATAATAATGCTTATTTTTTTCTTAACATGTAAAAAAATATAGAGTATTTTAATCCTATGCATTCAACATATACTGTTAAAAGATCATTTTTATGGCTAATATTTTAATGTATGTAATTAATTAAATGTTTAACACCTTTAAAGGAATAGTTCACCCAAAAATGAAAATTTGCTGAACATTTACTTGCCCTCATGCCATCTAAGATGTAGATGAGTTTGTTTCTTCATCAGAACAGATTTGGAGAAATGTAGCATTGCATCACTTGCTCACCAGTGGATGCTCTGCAGTGAATGGGTGCCGTCAGAATGAGAGTCCAAACAGCTGATAAAAACATCACAATAATCCACAAGTAATCCACACCACTCCAGTCCATCAGTTAATGTCTTGTGAAGTGAAAAGCTGCATGTTTGAAAGAAACCATTAAGAATGAATTAATTAAGATTATTGCAATAAAGTATGCACAGAAGTTTGGCATCAATTACCATCTTGTGAATCCAAAAGCTGCGTGTTTGTAAAAAACACACCGACTGTTTTCAGTTGTAAACTTCTGTGCATACTTTTTTCACTGGAGAAAGCGATATTATGGATACAGCACTTGCATTTTAGCCAAAAGCAAAGTTTGCAATAATCTTAATTAATGATTTGTTACTTTCAAACACACAGCTTTTCACTTCACAAGACCGTAACTGCTGGACTGGAGTGCTGTGGATTACTTGTGGATTACTGTGATGTTTTTATCAGCTGTTTAGACTCATTCTGACGGCACCCATTCACTGCAGAGGATCCATTGATGAATGTATGTATGTGATGTAACGCTAAATTTCTCCAAATCTGTTGCAATGAAAAAATAAACTCATCTTGGATGGCATGAGGGTGAGTACATTTTCAGCAAATTTTCATTTTTGGGTGAACTATTCCTTTAATGATTAATCTCATATTTTTTGTAGGTAAATATTTTAGTCTGCCAACATCCTCAATAATTTCAAATACTGAACTCGGCTAGACTTATGCAGTGGATTAGCATACAGACAAATTAAATCTCTGCATCTTGATTTTAATGTTGTTCAATGCCAGCATCGATTACTCGTCCTTATTATAGTGAAGCTCCTGTCTGGCGTCACAGCTTCATTTGCTCTTTTAGAATAGCTGTCAGGCTGTCTGCGTCCTTCTCTCTCTCTTCCTCTTGCTCTTTTCTCAACTCTCTCCTCCCTCATAACTGTCTGTCTCTCTCTTTCTATGGCAGACAGAGCTCTAGCTGAATACTAATAGAGTCGCTGAAGTGAATCCATACTTCCACCAACAATCGTGTTTTCTTTCTGTAGTTCTCAGCTGAAACTTTATCAAGACTCTTTCTCTGATTGCGTGGGAAAATTTGTTACCATTAGTAATGAATCATTATTCAAATGTAGCATTAGAACCGTGAATCTATTTGCATATCAATTAAACACGTTATTATTTGAGTGTGAATGTGATTAATGAGAGCGCTGCCGGTCCTGGGCAAGAAATGATGGCCTCCGGTTATCTGGTTCCTCTGATAAAACGCTCTGTGAGAATATCCACTCAATCTTACCCCCGGATTGTTTGATTCAGTCGATTTAGTGGTAGCACATTAAGAACCTTTGAAACTCTCTAACCTTTCCAAACATTCATTACTGTTCACAGCGGCAGCCGGCCGATCCTGGCCTCTCTCACTCCTGCTGTGCTTTCAATATTAATTAAACTCAATATGGCACTGTCACTGATCCAACCAATGCATTGCACCAGAATACTGTAGACCCTGCTGCACAAACAGATATATTACTCTCAGTTTAGTTTAGCCTCAGGCTTATTCTTAATCGTAGGCCAAATTAAATAACTGAAATAAATGAATTTTGCTTACACCATGTCTCAACCAAAAAATTATGCAAGTTGTTTTTGAGGTTTTGTCCTTATACCAGCCTTGGCAAGCGATAAGCAGAAGGGCGTTTTGTTGATCATTTGATTTGTGTTCTAGTTAGTGCACAACTTGCACTGTGTAGCCCCGCCCACTGTGAAACCTCATTGGTCCAAAATCAACATGCAAATCTTTGCAAGAGTTTAGAAATCACATCTATCTATTTTTCTGTCTATAGTTCTATCTGTCTGTCGTTCTATCTGTCTGTTGATCCTTCTGTCTGTCTGTTGTTGTACCTGTCTGTCTGCCTTTCTGTCTCTCTTTTCTGTCTTTCTGTTGTTCTGTCTGTCTGTCTTTCGTTCTGTCTATCTCTCTGTCTGTCATTCTATCTGTCTGCCGTTCTATCCATCTATCTATCTATCTATCTATCTATCTATTTGTCATTATATCATTCTATCATTCTATCCATCATTCTATATCTATCTATCATTATATCTATTGTTCTATTGTCTATGATACTTAAATAAATAAAATAAGATACTATCGTAACTAAATATATGATTACATGAAATAGATTACATGCTTCAGTGTTTTTCCAAATGTACTAAAATGTGTGTGCTAGAACCACATTTAATGTGTGCATACTTACGAATACTAATGAGGTCACATTGTTTCAGCAGGGATAGAAGGACTGGTGGATCGTTTGGTTTTTGCAGCTTGCTTTACCTGCCCGGCCTCTTGTTCTCCATGACAGGTGTCTCCAGTCTCTCTAGCTAAAGGGACTGAGGGATTTGGTTTGGTTCCCTATTCCAAATCAACTGTGACACTTAAATTGATGCGGGTGTTTCAGAGGGAACGGCTCTGCTTCATGAACAGGAAAAGACCCAAATGAGATCTGACAAAGTGAGAAAGGAAAGAGAACTAGTGTGTGTTTGCTTGTTTAGTTAAACATAAGACATGACAGATGACTAAAGGGGTGACCCTAGTGTTTAAAGGGGTCAATTTATATGGTTTCTTTAGACTCACACAGCCAGTCTTTTGACTATCTGCATAATATCTGGTTCACATAGCAGCTAATTTACTAATATATTCATTAAAAAATTTTTCATCTAATGAGTTGTTAACTGTTGTGGCCAAATCATACAGTTTGAATCATTCAAATCGGTGAACAAATCCTTCATTCTGGGACTAGATCAAGTGCTTGATTTAAAAGATTTGAGTCAAAAGAATGACTTAACAGAATCTTTTATATTACTTGAGAGCAAGTGCAGTGCTGTTTTTCATATGTCCCCTTTAGTGTATGACAGAAGAATGCTGTACTGTGAGGTTCATGTCTGTCCAGAGTCTGTGTAGGAGTTTCTGTTTCTGCTTACCTGAGAAAAGCTTTGGTTTGGCTAAACGAATCCAGGCTTCCTGTCTGCTTCCCACTCACACAGCCCCAGACCTCTGGCAGCTTGTGTGAAGGGTGGAAGATTTGTTCTACTCTGTCTCATTTATTAGAACACTATTTTAAGCCCAGATGAGTCAAATTTCTTTCCTTTCGTACCTCGGAGGCTAAACTAAATAAATTTGACAGGCTTTTGTTATCACACCTCTGAAAACTGTGATGTGGTGTCTAATGTGCTTAGTGGTAAACTGTGTGGAGTCTTATCAGCTAAATGGAATTATTTAACTACATTTCTATGCTGCCAGACGTGCTAGTCTTTTAAAAGTGTCATTTATCCAAAATTGAAATGTCTGTCATCTCACCCTTCATGAACTTTCAAAATTGTATGAATTTCTTTACTCCTTGAAACAACAAATTAGTGGTTTAGCAGAATGTCTGAGCTATCTATCTATCTATCTATCTATCTATCTATCTATCTATCTATCTATCTATCTATCTATCTATCCATCCATCCATCCATCCACTCATTTATCCAAAATTGAAATGTCTGTCATCTCACCCTTCATGAACTTTCAAAATTGTATGAATTTCTTTACTCCTTGAAACAACAAATTAGTGGTTTAGCAGAATGTCTGAGCTATCTATCTATCTATCTATCTATCTATCTATCCATCCATCCATCCATCCACTGTTCTGTCATTCTATCTATCCATCTATTTATTCATCTGTCATTCCATCCATCCATCCACTGGTCTATTATTCTATTTATCCATCTATTCATGCATGCATTGTTCTAACTGCCATTCTGTTTATCCATTGATTGTTCTATCTATTGTTCCATCCATTAATTATTCTATTTATCCATCCCTCCATCTATCATTCTAACATCCATCCATTCATGCATTGTTCTAACTTTTGTTATATTCATCCATCTATCCATCTCCGTTCATCCATCTATTGTTTTATCCATCATTCTATCTATCGTTCTATCTATCTTTCCATACATCCATCAAAACCCTGTTTGAACTTCACATGTTTATACTACACGACACCTTATATAACCTTCAGCCTTCAAATCTCTCTTGAAACGCCAAAGTTTCTAACTACACAAGAGTGACGCAAGCTTCAAAATAACCTTTAAAAGGGTTTAAACTTTCTAGCAAGGCTTTGTCAGTCTGAAATCTTGACAAACTTTCTTTTTGTAGTTATGAAACTGAAGTAATAGTGACTTTATGGTTGTAACAAAACACTGACTACTTACAGAGCTCTGCTGTGATTTTACCAGAACATGGTGTTCATTTAGCTCAACTGGCTGTGGGTTCAGTTCCCACACACTGGTGAAATGCATATGCATACACTGTAAGTTGTTTTGGGTTTAAGTATCTGCCAAATGTATAACACATTACTTATCTGATGAATCAATGTCTTTTTTAGACTATAGTTCAGTTAGAAATGAGCTACTGCATTTGCAGAACCCTAGAGCATAAAGAGCTTGTGTTTTGGTAATAAATACATCACTTGCCTTCTCCAAATGTGTTTTTAAGAGAGACACAAGGGTCCTAATTGGGCTTGTGTTTAATATGCTTTATTTATGATGCATTACATGGCTGTGGCATCTAAAAGCTGTTAATTGTACAAAGCGTCCAAAGCCCTGCTCCAGTGCTTCAGCTGCTCTTCAGATCCACAGAGAGCATCATTTGTGTCTCATTAATTGTGTCTTTTGACTTTTTGTAACATCTAATGCAATTAACTGATTACTTTATGAGTCTTTATGAACATAAATGCATTCATAGAATTCACTAATGACTCATTTTCTCTTAAAATGAACCTGTTTAATTGCATATCTGATGTGTGTGTGTTTGGGTATTTGTCTATACATTTATTCAACCTTCAATCAACTAATTTTTGGTCATTTGGTAGCCTATTTGTCTACAAAAACAAACAAACATATAAACTCTACAAAGTGCTGGTGTGAACAGTATTTTAAGTGCAGACTATTGCATTTATTTTGTAAAGAGCTTGCCTTTTATCAAATGCTTTTTTTTTCTTCCAGTGTAACGTAAAGCAAACTAATTGCAGAGACAGTCTAGCTGAAGCAACTTGAGATGAAGTGCCTCGCTCAAGGGCACGATGGTGGTGCATTTATTTCGTTTTCGCTCCTCTTCTGAGGTTTCCTCTGTGCCAAGGGTGAAATTTATAAAGTATGTATTTGCGCAAGACTACCACTACTAAAGCGTCTGTCATTGGTTGGTCTAACAGATAGTCCCGCCACAACGTCACATCATTGGTTGAGACAATTTTGCAATTTTGGGCTGCTTAGGATGTTCATTTAACATTTTTTTGACTTGTAATGAAGTGCACAAATTATTTGAACCACTGTTGATGAACAAGATGGCATGCCGTCTCTCGGTCTGCGAGTTTGTCTTGGTTCTATTCGTGATTATGTCTCTGTGTGTGATAAACTCCTCTGCCCTGTTAACTTATGACCGGTAAACGCTTTTGGATATTATATCATCATTGGAGGGAGCACGCTTTTGTACGCAGAAAGGATACGGCACCAATTACCTTCCACCTGGGTGCTCGCTCCCATTTTACCTGTGCTGACCGCTGTGTGCTCTTTATCGCAGACGTCGTAGGAAACGCGGGCGGCAAGGTGGCTTCGCGGTAAAGGTGAAGGCGAGTTTGACCTCCTCCTAGGTGACCTTCTCTCATTTCCCTAGTCCGTCACTTAAGCGGGAAGAAAAGTGGTCCTTCCTCGGGTGCCCTTATCAGTGGATTTTACCGGCGAGTCCATGCGACGGAGCCATATCATCATGCTATCGGCCCCCTCGGCTTTGCAAACGGAGAGTGAACCTGCAGAATATCTCACAAGTTCACTCAGAGGAGGTATCTGCTGAATTAACATTGACATCTGCTGAAAAAACAAAACATTTATTTTAAACAACTTTTTGATTGAACATAATTTCAACGTTTTGTTTTTGAATGAGACGTGGCTGATACCTGATGGTTTAAGCCCATTCATGGATTTGGTACCTCGGGAATGTGGTTTTTTAAACTCTCCACACTCCACTTTATCATACATGTGTGCTGTCCTACAAACACATTGGTAGGAGATGTTTTGAATGTAATTGATTATTTTAATCTTATACAGCATGTGCATTGTTATGAATCCGGGTCCTGTTATTCTTCCCAATCACCATCAGAGGGCTCCATCACCATTAAGACTATTCCTTACCGGACTCCATTTCCCAGAATCCCCTCACCAGGAAGTGATTACACCCTCCCCTGTTTCCAAAAACCAAGACTATTTAAGCAGCACACACACAAACACATGGCTAAGTATTGTTTGCATTGTGCTTTTATTCTAAGCGTATCCTTGTTTTCTGTGTTTTTCTGCTTCCTAGTTTTTGTCTTGCCTTGCCGAGCCTGTGTTTTGACTCTGGACTGTTTTCTTGTTTTGTGATCTTTTGCCATCTGCCCTGACCATTGCCCATTCTTGGATTACTCTTTTGTCTGACCCTGGATATTGTTGTTTGCCATTGTTTGACCCTGCCTGACTACACTCTATTAAATAAAGCCTGCAAGTGGATCCCCAACTCTGTTGTAACACTCGTCCGTAACATGCATAAGCCCACTCATGTTCATGGCCATATTTTAGACTTAGTTTTGACTTTTGGTTTATCTATTGATGTTGAAATATCAGATCAAGTTTTTGGTGTTGACATCACATACAATTATAAAACCTATCAAAGTTGACTACAGCAGGTTTTAAATGCTGGAGCTATAGAGCAGTTCAAAAATCTATTTTATGAAATCGATTTAATGAATTTAATGGACAGTTTTCCCTTCATATGGATTTAGACTCTTCACTCTATGTGCTATATTCCATTTGTGTCCCTTTTTTTTAGCCCCACTGCAGGTCAAAAAAGACAACTCCAGACCTGAGCCCTGGCTGAATGATGTGAATCGGGGGTTGAGGGGTTGCATTGACATGTAGAAAATTTGAACAAAAATTGAAAAAAGACAAGTTACAGGTATCTTTTGAAATGTTACGGGAGTCTCTAGCCAATTATCAGAATGTTGTAAAGATGGCTAAAAGAAATTATTTTGTAGAAGTAATTACAAAAAATAGTAGTAAGCTGCCAGTCTTATTTAATATAATAAATTTAGTTTCCTGACCATTTTTTGGATTATTTTGTTCAAAAGATCTCTGATATTAGATCTCTGATCAAACCTGTCCTGGTTTGTTTGACCCTTCAGTTGTCCGGCCATCATCTGTTAGTTTTGACCATTTTGAACTGATCTCCTTGCAGTCACTAGCAGAGGTAATCAGCCAGTTAAAACCAACTGACTGTTCACTGGATATTATTCCAGTGATATTAGTAAAACAAGCATTTGATGTTCTTGGCCCCAGTATCCTATCTATAATAAATAATAGTCTTTTAACAGGAGTAGTCCCTAATCAGTTTAAACATGCTGTTGTTCATCCTCTTTTGAAAAAAAACAACAAAAAAAAACACATTTGGACCCTGCTGTTGTATCAAATTATCGGCCAATTTCAAAGTTACCTTTTCTATCAAAGGTTTTAGAGAAGGTGGCTTTGAATCTATTACACACTTTTTTTAATTCAAAATTACATTTTTGAATTTTTTTTCAGTCAGGTTTTAGGGATTACCACAGTACTGAGTCGGCTTTGATCAGGGTTTTAAACAATTTATTGACTGCAGTTGACTCGGGGTCCTCAGCAGTTCTTGTTTTATTGGACCTTAGTGCTGCATTTGATATCATTGACCATGACATTTTACTCTCTTGGCTTAAAAAGGTGGTGGGAATCCATGGTAGAGTGCTTGCATAGTTTAAGTCCTTTCTTTTAAACATAACTTTTTCTGTAAATGTCGGTTAAGATTATTCACAACCTGTCTCTTTGCTTAGTGGGGTTCTACAAGGGTCCATTCTCGGCCCAATTTTGTTTTTTTTGCATATGGGTCAATTTTTTGTAAGCATGGAATCTCTTTTCACTTCTATACAGATGATATACAAGTGTATCTTCCTCTGCAAAAGAACAGTTAGAAGCAACTCACTATATGTTGGTATTATTAAATCATTGCTTAACCGTTGACCTTAGTGCTGCATTTGATACCATTGACCATGACATTTTACTCTCTTGGCTTGAAAAGGTGGTGGGAATCCATGGTAGAGTGCTTGCATAGTTTAAGTCCTTTCTTTTAAACAGAACTTTTTCTGTAAATGTCGGTTAAGATTATTCACAACCTGTCTCTTTGCTTAGTGGGGTTCTACAAGGGTCCATTCTCGGCCCAATTTTGTTTTCTTTGCATATGGGTCAATTTTTTGTAAGCATGGAATCTCTTTTCACTTCTATACAGATGATATACAAGTGTATCTTCCTCTGCAAAAGAACAGTTAGAAGCAACTCACTATATGTTGGTATTATTAAATCATTGCTTAACCGTTTACAACTGGTCCAAAATGCTGCTGCGAGGCTTTTGACAGGTACTCATAAGAGAGACCATATTACTCCAGTTCTGAGTTTTTTTTACGATGTCTACTGATCCATTACAGAATCTATTTAAAATTTTTGTTTTTTGTTTATAAATCATTGCATAGTATGGCTCCGTTGTATTTGGTGGAATTGATTGAGAAATATGAGCCAAAACGTTCTTTAAGGTCAGCTAACCAGCTGGCTTTGATGATGCCTAGAACTAAATGGAGAAGTGGAGATCGAGCTTTTGTAGCGAAAGCTCCTAAACTTTGGAATGTTTTACCTTTTTCTCTCAGATCGGCACCCACACTAAGTGTTTTTAAACACAAGCTTAAGGAATACCTCTTTGCATTAGCATTTAATGGAGTATAGAAATTGTTTGTGTATTAAAACTGAGTGGTTTATTTCGCTGTTATTTTATATTTGTGGTTTTAGTGTTGAGTTTTTATGGTTGTGTGATTGTCTCTTTTATGTGTTTATATATTGTACAGCACTTTGGTCAGTGGTTGGTTGTGTAAAATGTTCAATAAACAAAACAAAAAACAAACTGTTAATAGCACTGCATTGATGTTCCTCAAACATTCTGGTTAGGGTATGATTTAAACTCAGATTCAAACTAAATTCAGATTCGTATATATGATTTTGGGTAAGTAGATTATGTATTTTGAAAATGTTATGTTTTTTTTTTATTTTTAGAAATGTATCTTTTCAAATGTCCAATATTCCCCTTCTACTTTGCATCTGCATAATGAATTGTGGTTGTTCTTGCAACGTGTTGTTCTCGTGTTGACCTAAATATCAAACAAAAAATAGAAAACTCTTTTGAGAAGATAAGTAAAGAAGTTTATTTATTTATTTATTTATTTATGTATGTATTTATGTGAAATGAAATAAATGAAAAAAACAAAAACTAAATAAATATAAAAACTAAATATTGATAGCGGTTTCAACTATTTGCCAAGGCAAAATTTTATCAAACAAAAAAAAGATAGAAAACTCTTTTGAGAAGATAAGTAAGTTTATTTATTTATTTATTTATTTATGTATGTATTTATGTGAAATGAAATAAATGAAAAAAACAAAAACTAAATAAATATAAAAACTAAATATTGATAGCGGTTTCAACTATTTGCCAAGGCAAAATTTCAAATTTTTGTTGATTTTAACTTGATGAACTATTAACTAAAACTAAAATAAAATGAATGAAAACGATATAGTCATATATTTAGAAATAAGTGGTTTAAACTCCAATTTAAAACAGACACCATTCAAACTTCTTTTACAGATAATTTCAGCTATTTTGGGCATTGTAAATTTTATGTTTTTAAGAAATGTTGTGTTGTATGTTATGTTATGTTTGCAACTCTCCATTGACAGTTTATTAAGCATTCAAATTTGTGTTTGCCCTTACTTTGCATCTATTTGCATACTGAATTGACATTGTTCTTGCATATATTTAACATTTATAGCTGTGTGTACACTGCGTAGTGACGACGTTTACTCTTTGTTCAAGAACACTCAACATTCAGAGTGCATTCAGAGCTCTTTTAGCTCTTGTGAATGTTTCCTCCCTGACTGGCTATAAGGTGAAGCAGCACTGACCTATAGCAACCTGAAACACCTTTCATGCTAATTACTGTATCTACTACAGCTGACATCAAGTATTGATATTATCCCATGTTTTACTTCTACATGAGCATGATCCTGCTGCCTTCTGAAATACTTTTTTTTTTTTTTCAAATTATAAGGTATGAATTTTTTGTTTGTTTGAGCTCACTAGTCCAAACCCAGGGTTATGATAGATAGATAGATAGATAGATAGATAGATAGATAGATAGATAGATGGATGATAGTAGTTATTTCTTTTTCAGTTCTTCAAAATGCAGTTTTTTGGAATTAATTATAAAATTTACTAGCAATTTCTGAGTGAAAATTGTACATGCCTGCTTACTTTATTTATTTTTTAGTTTAGGTAACTAAAACTAAAACCATACAAAAGTTGTTTCTGGAAATAAAGTTAATAATAACTGAAGTAATAAAATAAAATGTCATATATATAAGCTAATAAAATGTATTAATAAAAATGACTAAAACTTTAAAATTAAAATTAAAACTGAAAATATAAAAGAAAAACAAATTCAAAATATGAATAAAAACTATAATATTATCTATGTGAACAAAAATAACACTGGTCCAAACTATTTTTTTCAGAACTGGAATAATAAACATCCAAACAAACAATCCCTGCTGGAGTGAGGAATGCAGCAGGGGTGACAAACAACCCGCGATGACTTGAAGCTTCCTCACCGTAGAGACATGACAATGACAAACAGCAGGACCTCAATCAGTGAGCGGCAACACACAACCACCACGTCACTAAATGAGCCATCCACAGTAACTGTAGCATATGTAGTGCTATACAGGAAGGGAGAGGATCTGTAGAATGAGGGGGAAAGAAAAAACACACCTCTGCCTACATTAGTGAAAAACTGAAAACATACCTATACAATTCACTGCAGCTTCCAGCTGAAATAAACCCTAGTGACAGTAAAACACAATCAAATTTTATTCTTTTCACATATTATGATTACGGGACAGATTGTTGATTAATAAAGACTAATTTTTGCACGGTTCCTTGCACAATACTTTTTACTTATCAAATACATTTTGAAGTTTGCATCACATAGCCAGCTCTATATGTTTTGCTTTTCTTACATAGTAAACTTGCTTGGTAGCGCACCCGGTATAGTATTGCATTTGTGCTCAGGTACAAGTCATGATAAAAGAGCTCAAAGACTTGTAGAAGCAGGATAAAACAACATGGTTGCTTCAGTAAAATTCAGTTTTTATGTCATGTTTGCTTTTGTTAACACTATTGGTTAGGTTTAGAGTTACAGTGTGTTCACACCAGACGCGAATGTAATTATTCGCGCGAGTAGATCGCGACGCGAATGATGCGAAATGCGCGACGCGTTTGCTGCGAACCCACGATATTCGCCTCAATCGCGTCTTCCACGCATGTTCAAAAATTTCAACTCGAGCGGAAAATTCGCATGACGCGTTCTCGCGCAAGCCAATCAGCGAAGAGTTTCTTGACACGTCCAGTTGAATCAGACAATAGAAGAGAGCATTATTGCAACCATCTGTTATTATATAGGTCTGGAGCATAGAAAACAATTAAAATCAGTTGTAGTGGTAGTTGTATTTTATTAGCATGGCTACAGAGATGCTGCTATCAATAATAAAAACAATAGTAATATCAGTGTATATATACAGTAGTAAAATGTAACACACACATTTAATACAGGATCCTAATGTTATCCATCCTCCTCTGGACGGTGCTGTGAACCCAGACACGTCGGCGTTTCGCTTTCCATTGTATTTGGGACTTTTTGACAACAGGCACAAAACAGCGATTGTAGTTATCTCCACCATGGTTGATCGTGCTGTTTTTATTCACGCGAGTGACACGAAAAACATCCCGCGAGTAATCTAGAGCGAGAGACGCGATGCGAATATTCGCTTCGCGCCTGGTGTGAACATACCATTAGTCTTATGGTGTGAACACACCATTAGTGTAGGTGTTATTTTTGAACACAATAGAGTATTAAACTTTTTTGCATCACTCACCAGACATTTCGTTTTTGAACTGCTGCGATATGTACAAAAACCAACGTAATAAAACCAGATTCACATTCGTCTCTTTTGGATTACAGCGCCACTCACTGGTCATTTCACTTTTGAAAGTGTTGTAAAATGTGCAAGAAGCAACATAATATAATTTTGCAGAAATGACACCACACGCACATTTTTTTCAATGAGCCTGTGTTTGTTAGGATGCTGCCTTAGACACAAAATTCAAACTACTCTAAACAAATGGGTCAGGCCCAGACTATTCAGAGTGTTTTTTTCTTTTTCCAGCCTATAGTATCCGGTATCAGGAGTCAGGACTTCCCTTGTTTTAAAAGAGAAGTTAAACTAGCACAGAGAGTATTGACGGCACAGCATTCTTTTGCCCTAATGAGCAATTAAGAAGTAGAGGAATAAAAAATGGAAAATGTATTTAGAAAAAAAGTACTGAGCTGTAGTAATTGTGCTTGTCTCTTCACCATTTGACTCGTGTCGCCAAAAGTGTTTGGTTCAGTGAAAAGTGTGATGTTCTTAAGAGAGAACATCCTTTTTAAATTTAAAATAAAATAAATAAATAAAAAATAAGAGCCTCTTTCTCTGTTATCTATTTTTTTTTTGTTTTTTAAGAGTTTGTCTCTCTTTGAAGTCTGCCATCTTGGCTCATAGGCTCTGGATTACAGTTACAGATTGATTGATTGATTGATTGATTGATTGAGATTTGTAAATGCCATGTGAATAATTACTATACTTGACAATGGTGATCTGCTGAAGACCGATCTAATTTTTGAAGACCTAATTTAAAAATAAAATTGTTGTGGGTTCCATGTACTATTATTATAATTAATAATTATTATAGTGTTTACTGACATTAACTGGTTTGTATACAATTTACCAAATATCACACTATGAAAAATTGTAAATAGTAACCATTTCCAATACCAAACAGCCCAAAATTTTTTTACAAAAATGATAACAAAACGATGGCTTTACAAAAACACAAAATAAATATGAGAACACAATAAAAAACTATTTAACACAAAATTTTTTTACAAAAATGATAAAACGATGGCTTTACAAAAACACAAAATAAATATGAGAACACAATAAAAAACTATTTAACAAATATATTTAACATTTTGTATTTAAAAATAATTGTATTTAATATTTTCATTTTGTCAGAATGGCTACTTTTGAGGGGACATCTTTTGTTTGCAGTGGTGTAGTTACAGCACCTACCAGCAGGGGCAAACCATGCTAACCAGTCAAACTGATTGTTTTCATTAGTTGTCTCAGACAGAGAGAGTGAGAGACTGAGACTGTGCTAAAGAGAACAGGAAGAGGCAGTCGCTTAGTTTATATGCTAATGTTCTCTGCCTATATTCACCCACCCAAACAGGAAGCACTCTAGACGTGTCCCTGCTAATGTTATTGGATAATATAAAAGCTTGACTTTCTCTCTACTGTACTCGCATGCTATCACAAGCATTACACCTCCAATTCATCCAGTCTAAATAAGCTCTGGATATTTCGGGAGGGTGGGGGGTTATTGTTTTCTACACACTCTTTTGCCTGTTTCTGAATTTGATTACATGGGGGAAAGCAATAAGCCAGTTTAGTGCATGACACATAATGGCTTTTGGTAATTCACATCCTCTCTAAAGCCTTTGTCGTGCCTCTGGTTGTGTGTGGATGCATGAAGTTAAGCGGTGTCTTTTTTCAATGCATGTTTAGTGCAATTTGTCAACAACGATTTGAATTGTGCCTTTGTTAGAATATAAACATCCAATGACTTTTAACCCTATAAAGTCAAAATTCTAAAGCCTCGACCGCTTGTAGTTGATATATTGGGAGATATAGAGTGACAACTGATTTATATGATTTACTTTTTTACATTGGTAAATCTTATGAATATCAACTGATTTATATGCATTTTATGTACATAGTCTGTTATAAAGATCTCATTGATTTACATTACAGGCTGTCAGAATTTCTTATTACTTTTTGACCATATCAGCATCTACACAAAATTGCAATTTTTGCTCAGTTTGGGCCATAGAAATAAAACACAGGTGTTATTTTTTCCGCCTCAAGTATGAGCTCCATATTCTCACTATATCATATGAGCCTTAAAAGCCTTATATATCAAATATGATACCCAACAAAACACATATGCACATTCTTTTATTATTTCATATGTCAGGCTTAATACTGTATCAGCATCATATGTCACATCCATTGACTCATAAAGTATTGACTATTTGATTTAAAAATCAGTTCCTAATGTTTGCATTGCTAAACGCATCCTTTCTCTCCTCCTCTACAGGTGTCTGAGTAGCCTCCTCTGCCTGCTGCCAGCATGTTTAAAAACAGCTTGAAGATGCTGCTGATGGGGGGCAAAAACAACAGGAAGAGCCGAAACAGCAGTGGTCAGTCTCAACTTTCATGTTTATCCACTAAGACAGAGGGAGGGGGGGAGGCTTTGGGTGCTCGAGCCCCTCAAAAGTGCCCCTCTCAGACAAATAGCAATGATAATACTGTGGTCAATAAAACAAATTGCATTTGAATAATAATTAACATGACAATGTGTATTTTTACATATCTGTCAGTCTGAGGCGTTGCCATGACGTGTTGCTATGGGTTGCGTGTGTTTTGCGCTTGACTGACTGATATTCCATAGTCTGTTCGGAATAGGCTCTCGAGCCATATATGGTTCTTTCAGTGAGTGCCTATGGGTCGACAGAAGGAAAAAATAAACCAAGCAATTTTTTCAACTTTTTTTTTTTTCAACTGACTACAAAGCACTGCACAAAACCGTGCAGCACCAAAACTCTACTTTATTATATTACCATTTTTGATAATTATGCAGCATTATGAATGTCTCTTATGCTCATCTTATGCTGCATTTATTTGATCAAAAATACAGAAAAAAATTGTAATATTGTGAAATATTATTACAATTTAAAATAATGTTTTTTTTATTTTAATATAAGATATCATATATTTCTGTGATGCAAAGCTGAATTTTCAACATCATTACATGATCCTTCGGAAATCATTCTAATATGCTGATTTATTACAGCACAACTGTTTCCAACACTGATAATAAATCAGCATATTAGAATGATTTCTGAAGGATCATGTGACAGTAATGATGCTGAAAATTCAGCTTTGATCACAGGAATAAAATATATTTTTTAAAGTATATTAACCTTTTGATCAAATAAATGCAGGCTTGATGACCATAAGTGACATCTTGCAAAAACATAAAATATATATATAATAAAATATATATATATTTGTGACCCTGGACCACAAAACCAGTCATAAGGGTCAATTTTTTGAAACGGAATTTTTTTTTACAAAATATCTTCATGGAACATGATCTTTACTTAATATCCTAATGATTTTTGGCATAAAAGAAAAATGGATAATTTTGACCCATACAATGTTTTTTTGGCTATTGCTACAAATATACCCCAGCGACTTAAGACTGCTTTTGTGCTTCAGGGTCACATTTCTATTTTACATTTGAGCCCCTGCCCCTGAGAGGAACTCTCTGCACGTCCCTGCACTAAGATATGACCTAAACATGACTGCATACTTGTTTGCATACATTGTCTTTGTACGTTATATTTGAATAATGATTTGTAGAGGAATGAGAAATTATTTATCAGCTTCCTCTTTGGACGCTAGTATTGAATGCCATGGCCCCGGGCTGGTAATACAGAAGCATATAAGAGAACGAACAGCCTAAAGGCTCGATTATCCATCAGGCCTCAGTGCTGGAACTCATTTCTCTCTGGGATACTGGGACGTTCTGCCAATATATGAGTTTCCATATGCTTCTAATATAACTGACAAATCTGCAGCAGGCACCGCGTGAGACATGCAGTGTCAGACTCAGACATCCACAGGCCATTTGCTGACCGTCTAATGCATATTACACGCAACACTTAAAAGAATCACAATCTCCTGTCAGATTGGCTGACAGCAATGTGGGCACACGGGTTTTTATTAAAACAAAACCCTGTTTAAACTGGTGAGAGAAATCATTAACTGGATTTGCCAGGGTAGTGGCTTCAAATCTTTGAAGGACATTCAGAGGTTGGTTTCAGACACGAAGTAGCAAGCAAACGTGAACAGAACTGCATGTTCTGGTTTGTTCTATGTGTGAAATAAGCAGTATTTATGTATTGTTTTATATATGAAATAAGCAGTATTTATCAAGTAAAGATCAACAAAAGTCCAGACGAATGATCTGATGGTGCCAGTGATCCGATTTAATCCAAATATAGCCATAAAAAGCCAGTTTGCTGAAAAAATTATATGCAAACAATATATATTATATATATATATATACAGTGGGTACGGAAAGTATTCAGACCCCCTTAAATTTTTCACTCTTTGTTATATTGCAGCCATTTGCTAAGAGTGTTAAAAATAAGGAAAGGGGAAAAAAAGTATCTTAGAAAAATAGAAATATCTCTGTTTTCATGCTAATTTTATATTGATTTTTAAAACTTTTATTGTTTTTAACTAAAGTTTAAATTTAAAAACTGTAAAAATGTCATGTGGTTTAACTGTCAAGTCAATAATAACATATTTTCCTTACACGTGAAATATATGTCAGTGTACACATCTTAATCGTTATTTTAAAAAAATATATTCAAAAGTATGTTTTGCAAATTCACAAATCATTATTAAAAAAAAAAAAAACTTATTTAGAGGGTTGTACCATATGACGTTTTACAGCCTCCTTGGACTCAAAATTGTGTGTTTCAATGGCAACACTATTACCGTTGAAATTAATCCATGTAATTATATATATTTTTTGATAACATTATTAATATTGAAATGAATCTGCGTAATTTCATCAATAAACAAAACCACAATACAAAAAAGTCACAGTCGTTATGCAAATAACTTTGATAATTACAACTTAAAATTGAATAATTTCAAGTTTATTTAGCAGGACATTAGACATTAATTATCTAACTCTGTGTTAGCAACATTGAACTGTATTATGCGTTTAGTTTATTTTCAGACCTTGCATTATTAATACATTAATATAATAGTCAATTATTAGAATTATTTAACAGAAATATTATGAGATAACTACGTCTTACTGCTAAAGCCGCTGCTATTTTGAGTGTTTCCATGTAACATTGCAGTGATCAGGTGGTACAATGGTGGAGCTTTCAGAAAATTCCAGAAAAGTTTACAAATTATAATTAGGAATTCTGTGAGGACTTCTGGGTAGTCGAGGCTTTTTACATTTTATGGTAATTCCGACATGACTTTTCTGCACGCTGGTTGCATTACGTGACATCATGTTCCAAACCTCTATGAATTTCTTTCTTCTGTTGAACACAAAGGAAGATATTTTGAAGAATGCTGGTAACCAAACAGTTGACGGTAGCCATCGACTTCCATAGTATATATTTTTTTTCTATACTATGGAAGTCATTGGGTACCATCAACTGTTTGCTTACCAACATTCTTCAGAATATTTTCTTTTGTGTTCAACAGAAGAAAGAAAAAACAGGTTTGGAACAAGTTGAAGGTGAGTAAATGAGTAAATAGCAGAAGTTTCGTTTTTGGGTGAACTGTCACTTTAATAGATGTCATCATGTCTTTGATCCTTTAACTGCCCTTAAACAGCATATAGAAGCAAACCAACTAAGGTTAATTAGACGGTTTCTTCCCATCTAAATGGGAAGTTCTTGTTTATTTCTTGAGCAGAATAAGCAGCAAAGCGAGCCAGACTTTATAGCGATCCTGAAAAGTCTGTCTACTTGAGACTGAGACATGAATCAAGTGAAAAGAGACAGAAAGAACAGAACAATCCTTTTCTGCTGTCATATTTACTGTGCTGCGTCTCAAAGCTCCCTGTGCAATTAGCCAAAAGCTCAGTAGCTTCATCACCCGGCTTCTCGAATACGTTACTCCCACTGGAGTTGATTTAGTCGGAAGTGACTTCATTAACCACTGGTTCCAGAGATCAAACACCCGTTTCAAATGTTACATTGCTGTCTGAAGCCTTTTGCCACTAGAATGGAGTAATAGTGAAAGCGTGTGCAATGTTTCTCTGTTAAATAGCAGAACATGCATGTAGGGCCCTATGAGTATCACAATGCAGGAATCGTGGAATCCAGTCATAAATGTTGATTTGACTGCATAAATCAGAATGTCATGGAATTTGGCAAATTTAGGATGAATGAATCAAAAGTAGTGCTGTACACTTCATCAAATGGCGATAAGGATGAGTGTCTGTGAACAAACCGCAAAAGGCCTGCTATTGAAATATGCAGTCTGCATGTTCTGTGTGAATGAGCGGCACAGTTTGGTCTACTGCACATACTAAAGCATGCGTGATGCTCGTGATGTTTCAAGAGTCTGTCAGAGAGTCAGTGAGAGTCACTTCACCAGCTGTTCACTTTTCATTTAAATAAACTATTGTCAGATAGACACAAAAATGTACTTAATTAGTCTTAACTAGGGCTGGGTATTGAGTTCAATTCTTTTTAGGCACTGACCGAATTGCCTTGATACTATCGAGTATCCAAAAATGTCTTGTCGTTCGCTACCAAATATTGATACCTAAGGGGTTAAACTCATTAAAGTCAGTGAGCTAATAAGCATGCAGTATGCTTTATGTGCCTAAATCAGTGATTGGCTCTGGCGAGGCGTCAAGGAAAACGCATGTTACGTGACCATTCACTCACACTGTAGCATCATGCTACATAAGACAATTTATCAAATGTATACTATGCTTTTACTCAAAACTCAATTTAAACCACCATTGAGTGTTTGTAATAACTTCTGATTGCGGTCTAATGTGGGGTTTGGTCATTAAATGTTGCAGACATTGCATAATAACATATTTGTAGCCTTTTATATCAAGCTAATCGCTACACCTGCTTAGCATTTCTCATGTACCGTACACACCCTGTATTGCTATAAAATAGGCAGAATCTCATGAAAATCACATACAAATCATATACTGTCCTCAGGACATCATCAGTGAAGAGAGGGCTTGTCTGTCTCCCGAAAAAACAGACATGCTATTTTTTATTTTTTTTAATAAGAACTGCTGAGTGATTTAAAGTGAGCCTCACATACTGACTTAAAACTGTTCATTTTTCACTGAAAAGTATTTGAACTTTATTAAAACTATTTGCAATGATTTATTGTGTTGGTTACATTTTGTTCCTTTGTGCCAGGGGCTCAGTAGATGAGTCTGTAAAAGCCTCAACAAACTGGAAACAATAGTTTTATGAGGTAATGTAAGTTTTTGGAGCTAGTGTGTAATGTAATCTTGTTGAAATGGATTTAATAAAATTGGTAACGAGAAAAGTATAATTTGGGGACCGAAAGTATCGGTATCGAAATTTTTGATCGATACCCAGCTCTAGTCTTCACTATAACCTGACAAAATAAAAGGTAGGCTGAACTTAAAGAAATTTTGACAAAAATATATTACTATTATACAGTAGAATGTACCTCTCAAAGTAACAATAACAATATTAATACGGTTTATTAAAATAATTTTAGGGAATATCACACATTTTTCACGGATTTGTTTTGATTTAAAATGTAAATCTCTGTTATGCAGAAATTATAACAGAAATATATTACTATTGTAGAGTAGAATGTACTTTAGTAGTAATAACAACAACAACAACAATAATAGTTTATTGAAACACAATTTTTCATCCATGTTTTAATTTAAACAGTAATTCTCGGTTGCCAAAAAAATAAAAGGAATTGTTCAGATTTAATTTGATTACTTTTTAAAATGATTAATGAACAACTTAATAAAATCAAGTTTTATGAGTTCATTTGATTATCACAGTTTTTAATAGTAAAATTTTAAATCAAGTATTAAATCATAAAAGACCATTTAAACAGACAACACAGAATTTCTGTGAAATAAAAAATTAAATAAAACATTTCATAATGCCATGTTGTTAAAATTGTAATAAATTAATACATTTTTTAAAAATTAATTTGACATTCTTCATTATTATAAAATTTAATTCAGCCATTAAACATGGAATTCAGAAAAATTTAAAAACAATGCTGAATTTCTGAAAAATAAACATTTCATAGAGCCCTATTATTGTCAAAATTTTAACAAATGGTTAAATTTTCATGAACTCAATTGATTACACATCCTTTTTGATTATTAAAATGCAATTAAACCATTAAAAACTGAATTTAGAAAAATTAAAACATAAACGACAGAATTTAGAGAAAAAAAATAAAAAGGAATTTGGGAAAAAATTAAATGGATTTCATAGGGCTCTATGCATGACATAGCAGATACCTGCTACTACAAAGTGTCTCAAACAAAACTATGAATGTCTTTCAAAGATTTGATGCAGTAAACCTTGTTTCCTGTTGGACCAATTCAACCTGTGCACTCTGACTGTTGGTCATTACTGTGATTCCCAAACAAACACAGCTGTTACTGCTGTAAAACCAGACAGTCGCTCTGATATGGTACCGATAAGCATTTGACCTCGCTGTTTTAATGTACTTTAGAATTGTAGTTTCAAAGTTCTCATGCTCTGTCTCTCTTTCTTTATATACATCTATAGGACCCACATTCATTAATCAGCAGAAGTGCTTCATGGTCTCTCTTTGCCTGTTTAGTGCCCTTGACCCATATAATGATGACATTCAGCTATTGAAATGCCACTTCACTACAAACTTTTCCACATATTTCCATCTGCTTTTTTCGCTCTCTCTTCCTCTAATTGTCTTTTTCTCTTTGTATCACCTTGCTTTGTATCTTTATGTGTACATGTACTTCAAACCCATCCAGCCTCATGTATGAGGGCAGATGTGTGTGTGCGTGTGCGTGCGTGTGTGTGTGCGCATGTGTGTGTGTGTGTGTGCGTGTGCGTGCGTGCGTGTGTGTATATGTGTTTTGAAAGTGCAGGAATGGACGAATGCTGTTAATTTCAGGTGGAAATCACATTGTGTTTATGTCGGATATCTTGTATTTCTTCTGTTTAACCTGATCAAAAGAGGCTTGGGAAAATATCAAGGACTTTTGTTTTGAGTCTGAGTCTGAGAAGTGATTCAGTCACATTCAGGGAAGATGAGATGAAACAGAGGGACATTTCATATATTGAGGAGAAAGGTCTGCGTCTTTGATCTGTTTCGTCAGTGTATGTATGTGTGCTATGTAGCTTTCAGCTAAACAACAAGCTGCTTTCAACTTAAATATTTATGTATGTCATGTATATGTATTCATTAATTTATTTGGAAGTAGCCGTGTTACGTACACCCTTCAGGGTGATACAAGATACTGATCACACTGTCAGGGTTTATTTTGCAATAATGACCCTCAGACTGTATGCTATTCCTTAAGTACACGCTCAGAAAAAAAGGTACAAAGGCTGTTACTGTGGCGGTAGTGGTACCCTTTTAAAAGGTACTAATTTGAACTATTAAGGTATATGTACTAATATATACTATTATACACCTTTAGGGGTAAGTAAGGGACAAAAGTGTACCTTTTGAAAAGGTACTGTACCACCCCACTGAAAGTGTATATGTACACTACCAGTCAAAAGTTTTTGAACAGTAAGGTTTTTAATGTTTTTTAAAGAAATCTCTTCTGCTCACCAAGCCTGCATTTATTTGACAAAAATACAGCAAAAGCAGTGATATTTTTTAAATATTTATATGGAAAAAATGTGAAAAAATATGAAATATTTTTTACTATTTAAAATAAGTGCTTTCTATTTGAATATATTTTAAAATGTAATTTATTTCTGTGATGCGCAGCTGAATTTTCAGCATCATTACTCGAGTCTTCAGTGTCACATGATCCTTCAAAAAACATTCTAATATTCTGATTTGCTGCTCAAAAAACATTTATTATTATTATTATTAATAATAATAATAATTAATAGCAGAAGAGCAGACGAGAATTCTTTAAAATTATCTTACTGTTCAAAAACTTGACTTGTAGTGAATGTTTGAGCAGTCAGAGGTGTGTCACCAGACTGTTTAAGACTTTATTACTTTTTTTGTTGTTGTTTTTATTATTTGTTTTTACATCTTTTATGGCTCTCGTTTTATTCATGATCAACATTAATCATTATGCCACAGGGTTTTAAAAGCTGTAAAGACAGAATAAAACAGACAGTGAACCAGTAGTTCACAAGTAACTTTTTCTCCTAAAAATAAAGATTTTAGATGATAGTTTATGCTAATGAATTATGACAGTCAAGGGTAAATAAAGATGTCCAAGATGATAAAGAAATCATTTTAATATTTTACATTTAATTTATATATTATTTTTGGTTATGTTTATACGGTTTTGTACAAAAATTATAATAAAATAACAACAACAACAAAAACGTAAAATATTGGCACTAAAACAATTAAAATGTGTGAATCACACGTTCAAAACTTTTTACAAAAAGAAATAAAAAATATTTTAAAAATAGTAAATTTTGTCTTTATATACAACTACTGTACCAATATTTTTTTGAGTCATGAATATTAATTATTTTATAGTTTTTAGTTACCTCATTTGACATGAACAAAATGTACCTTTCATATGGTCAACATGTAATTATTTTTTTATATATACTATAAGAATTGGTTACATGACAATAAAATGGCTTCCTGAATGTAGGGTTGACTACACTGACTTTGATTTGGCCACTTTTTTCCCTGTCCAAATATTGCTGCACTGCTTGTTTTAAAATAATAATAAAAGATTTCAGTCTTCTACTGAGACTTTTTTCTTTTTAACAATTTATGTGAAACCACCTAGACATTTTTTACTTTTTTTTTTTTAAATGTGCTTCTTTGTCTCTAACAACTGCCTTCATTCGTTCTTTGTTTTATTACTTCACACTATTTCTCACCCACTCACTTCTCTTGTTGACGAATTGATAACAAAAGGAGAGAGAGTAATCATAAAGGTTAATGAGCGCCTGCAGTTTTTCAGTCTTTTTTTTGTGTGTGTTTTGATGAAATAGGGTTATGAACTGCATTTAGTTTTATTTTATAATGTTTTTTGAGGTGCACTTATAATGTTAGTAAGTTTTTTACATCATAAACTGTCATAATCTACCCTAATATTAGGCCTCTGATTTAAACGCTTGGTTTAAAGGCTTGTCTCCTTTAAAAACTTCAATATAGATGCCCACTGCTATGATTGGCGAACATCTTTAGATATGAAATTTACATATGGAAACTTTTGCTATGTTTTCCCTTTTACAGCTGCCAAGATGAACTAATTGTGAAAATTTAGATCCACTCCCTTTGCGTAACAGTTTGCAGTGCTGAGCATTGAAGCCAATCAGTTACAAATGCAATGATCTCGCCATTGCAACTCGATTTCTGCACTCACGAATGCTTTCATCATAACTAACACAGTGCAAACTCAAAGTAAATAAGAGATTAATTGAGCAGTGTAGACAGTTTCATTGATTATAATAGGAGTTTCTGTGACAGTGAAAGTGATTGACAGCTCCAGTCATTATAAAGGGAACCGTCTTTGCTCAAGATCAAGGAAAATTTGATTCTCATGATCTGCATTTACTCTATGTGTCTTATATCTACTTCATGTCATCTTTTTCTTTTCCCTCTTCATCATTTGTAACCTCAGCATTCCCTCTACAATCACCGTTACCTTTCCCTTACCTTACCTTTAGCTTACGTCAGTTACACTTGCTTGAATGTGCTTATTTTAATTCAGTCAAATTACATATACATATCACATATTATAATTACATTTAATGTGTTGTATATATGTATGTATATATATTATAAATGTTAATATAAAATTATACAGTTAAATCCATAAAAATGTGCCAAGTCAAAATCTAATCGACTGGCTCAGAGAGACCAGATTAAGCACATTCCTATCTGTAAAAAGGCTGTAAACTTTTTGTCTGTCATGATCACAATCTACATTCATTCATACATTCATGGAAAAGCCAAATTTCGAATAAAAATCCCTTAATTCGCAAAAAAGTTTTTACGCTCGCTTGAGGTGGTTTTTGACTTGTGCGAAAGAGGGTTGATGCGAATAATGGTAGATGGAAATGCATTTTGCGAATAAATTCCTCCAAGCGCATCAAAAAAGTATCCCAAACAGCAGCATCCACCTCCGAAAGCAATGACCGCATTCATTGCGTTTCGTCTGCTCGCTCTGAGGCGCAAGCAATATATTATATATGAAAATTATTATATTCTCCTACTTTTCTTAGTGATTTATAGTGCCAGTTTATCTGGAAGTGACGATTTAGTTCTCTTTGACTTATTGGATGGAAACGATGCTTGTGCGCAAATGTTTTATGCGATATTCCAGTTTTGTTAAATTCGCAACTTCGGATGGAAACCCGGCTATTGACTGGTCTTGTCTATGCCTAGGACAAGAAGGACTTACCCTGGACACTTTCCTACTTTCAGCCTATACGGTTCCAGTCGTCACCCTGCTTGTCTGCCACGCTAACCAGTATCTGCAAAAACAAAATAACTGTTACTGTTTCAGCTCAAGACTTTCATTGAACTTCATACTTTCAACTATTACCATTTATACCAGTGATCCTCAAATTTGGCTCGCGAGATCCACTTTGCTGCAGAGTTTAGTTCTACCCTAATCAAACACACCTGAGTGTGCTAATCAATGTCTTCAGGATCATTAGAAAATCACAGGTAGGTTTGTTTGATTATAGGGTTGGAGCTAAACTCTGCAGGAAAGTGGGTCTCGCGAGCCAGATTTGAGGATCACTGATTTATACTTACCTGCTGGTATCACTGCTTTTCTGAAGTGCCTGCCTGTCACATGTTATTGTGACAGAAGACCAGACCCAAAACGAACACAACAACCATGAGCCTACTTCTCCGCCCCAATAGATTTGTTGTTCTCCTTAACTCAGGATGGCCGTCCAATTGAGGAATACGCTGGGGAATTTTTGGAACAAGCTTAAACAATATATTCAGAGGATGCTGTACTGATATTCTAAGATGCCATGGGGTGTGAATAGGTGCACTTTAGAGCAATATATTCTCAATGCCCTTTCACTCAGCCGAGCTAGTCCCGAAAGGCCACTCATTCTTCCTGTGATTTCCGAGTCTTTCCCAGTGAAACCTGCTCAAGAGTCTGCATTAGCCATTGAATCCACTCCAGCCCGAGTCCAGACACAAACCCGTTTCAGCTCCTGACCACAGCCCAGTGTCTGTTTCAGCCCCCGACCACATCCCAGTGTTGGCTCCAGCTCCTGACCATAGTCTAGTGATGGCTCCAGCCCCTGAGCACAGTACAGAGAAGGCTCCAGTCCCTGAGTTCAATCCAGTCCCTGAGTTTAGTCCAGTTCCAGAGTTCAGTCACGAGTCCACTCCAGCCCCAGAATTCAGTAATGAGTCCGCTCCAGTCTCACAATTCTGTATCAAGCCCGTTCCGGCCCTAGAATATGCATCGGAGTCCACTCTAACCCCTGAATCTACATTGGAGCCCACTATAACTCCTGAATCAGCATCAGAGTCCGCTCGTACCTGTGAGCTAACTCCAGATTTACCCCAGACCAAGAGTCCACTCTGTACAGCCCAGTGCAGGCTCCAGCCCCTGACCAGATCCCAGTGCCCACTCTCGTCCCAGAGATCCACCCAGTGCCTGCTTCTGTCCCAGCACTCAGCACAGTACCTGTTCTATCATCAGAATCTTCAGCCAACAGGGCCACCGATTCAAAGTTTCCTGTTAACTTGAGGGAAGTACCTGAATCTCCTGATGTTATGACCTTCATGCCAGAACCCAGCCAGATAGCTCCTTGTCTGGTGAATTCAGAGACCCTGTTACCACTGATTGCTCTCCCGGTTACATTGATGGCGATAATGTGTGTTTGGGCCACACACTTCTCTCCAGTCCGTGAGTCCTCTCCTGAGCCCACTCCAGTCCATGAGTCCGCTCCTGAGCCCGTTCCAGTCCATGAGTACACTCCCGAGCTTGCTCCTGTCCATGAATCTGTTCCAGACTTCGCTCCAGTCCATGAACCTGGACCAGAGTCCACTCAAATCTCAGAGCTCAGTACTGTATTGGTGCCAACCTGTGAGTTCCCTGCCTGCCCTGTCTCGATCACTGAAGTCATCCTTGAGCATCCAGCCTGTCCTGTTTTGACCACAATGGTCACCTGTGAACCCTCACTCTGCCCTGTTATGACCAAGGAGTCTGTCCCTGAACTCTCTGCTTGCCCTGTTACGGCCAAGGAGGCTGTCCCCGAATCCCTTGCTTATCCTGTCACGTCTATGGAGGCTGTCTCTGAGTTCCTAGCCTGTCCTGATTTGGCCGTTCCTGAATCCCTTGCCAGTCCTGTCACGGCTATGGAGGCCATTCTAGAACTCTATTTGTCTATCCGTCTCATTAGGTCTGTTGAAACCAGCCTATGAATCTGTCTCGGCACTCCAGAAGCCCATCACCCAGCCGGCCCTCCAGACGTCGACAGGCCGGCCGGCACTCCAGGCGTCCTCAAACCTGTCACCCATCCAGGTGATTTCAAGCCAGCAAGTACTCCTGATGATTGTGAGTCAACCATTCTGCCTGAGGTTTGAGTCACCTGTTCGGATGTGGTGGTCTTCAGCACCGCCTTGGATGTTTCAGCTCTACTGCGGGGATCACTTGCTCAGCCAGGTCCACCTACACCACCGTGGTGTTATCCAGCTCCATCCTGGTGTTTGTCTGCTCCACCCTGGTGTTTGTCTGCACTGCCCTGGGGATCCATGATCCCATCAGCTCCGCCCTGGCTTACTGCTCTGTCAGCTCAGTCCTGGTTTGCCGGGGTCACCCTGGAAATTTCCTAACTGTATCTCCCAGTTCACCTGCCTGTGACTTGCCACAGCTCCAGGATGCCTTCCCACCCTCCCTACTGGATTCTGTTTTGCACGAGGTCGCGCCTTCCGGAGGGCTAGGAGTACTGTCACGATCACAATCTACATTCACCATGCCTGTCACCTCAGCACACTACATTTCCCAGAATCCCTCCTGGCTCACACACTCCACGATCACCACACCTGTCTATGATTACCCTAATCAGCACCTCTCTACAAAAGCCAATACCAAACACACACTCTTTGTCTGGTCTCATCTAGGTCTAGGACAAGAAGGACTTACCCGACTACTCACCCTGGACACTTTCCTACTTTCAGCTACGGTTCCAGTCTTCACCCTGCTTGTCTGCTACGTTAACCAGTATCTGCAAAAACAAAATAACTGTTACTATTTCAGCTCAAGACTTTCATTGAACTTCATACTTTCCTGCTTGCATCGCTGCTTTTCTGAACTGCCTGTCAATAAAGATGTATTTGTTGATGTTACCCCTAGTGATGCAAAGTCTGATTCATTTCCGCAAACTGGTTCTTTTCGGACAGATCGGCTCATTGAACCGGTTCAAAAAGCCGATTCATCGGTTCCTGGCGTCATCAAGCAATAACGTCTCTACGCATTTCTTTTCTAACAACTCAGTGCCATGTTGTATCAATGAAAAATTCAAATAGTCATTTGTGTCAGCATGTATTGAAACATTCAAAAATAAAGTTATTTGTGTGAAAGCATATTGCTGATTATTGCCATATAATTCACTTAAGTTAATGGAATTTGTGGTCAGTTTCATTCGCGGATCCTCTGATACGACTGACTGACCAATATTGACAAGCCTACAACTTGGATAAGATTCCTAAAAGTTTTACACCTACAGCACACATTGATGCACAAACGCGGATATGTTCTACATGTCTACACTAAAAAGAATGAATAAACCAGTCTTATAAACTCCTTGATTTCACTTAAGCAACTTTAAATATAATATGCATGCACAATAAACTATTGTAAAATTTATTTACATCACTCGACAGAAAGGTTTTTGCAGGTTTTAATAAAATGTAAATTAATAACAGTCATAATAAGCATATTTCCTGTATGCGCCTCGGGCTTGCACAGTATCATCAACTCAACTCATCAGAATCTTCGGTAATCCTCGGCAAACTTCGCCACGGCTCATTCGGTTCTTGTTGAGTCCTTGGTAATCCTCGGCAAACTTCGACAGTTGGTTGAACCTGCTCATTCGGTTCTTTCTGAGTTGGACGTGCTACTTCGGCTGTGCGTCCTGCGTCATCAACCCGGAACTAAAGTTTGATTCAGTTCGATTTGTTAACCGGACTGAGCCGGACTGTTAACTCAGCCGGTTACTTCCTGAGAACCGGCTCAAAAGAACGATTCGTTCAAGAACCGAACATCACTAGTTACCACTGTGTCATCCTCTTCTGTTATTGTGACAGTCTGTCAGATATTGGAATATATCAGGTCAGCGGGCATGAATATTGATTTTTATTTGAATAATTATTGTAATGTTTGTTTGGCTAGCTAGCTTAGCAAAATCTATGTTCTTTCTCTTCTCTGTGTTTTGTGCATTTATGTTATAGAAGCTGGGAGAAAAATCAATGCAGTATATTGCAATACTCTTTCCTCACAATACTGAATCGATTTTAGCCAGAGTTTGCTAGAATTTGTGGCATCAAATCTTTAAAAAGTATTTGAAGTTTTGTGGAACTTAGTAGCAAGTATACTAGATATCCATGAAATAATTCCTTAATATTAATAGTTACTTAACACTTTTGGGCAGGCAGGAAGTCTAAACACAGATTATATACACACTTTTTGCTATTTTCTATGTTTTTGTTTCCCCGTAGAAACTACCCTGGAATTATTTAAGTGTAATTTTATATGCTAATCTATTGTTGTTGTTTAACCTGTTTCAGTTTTACCAACTTGATCGCATTATGTCAGTCAGGCGTCTCTTCCTGTCTAAAAGGCGGTTCTTGTCAAGAATAAGATGCAGTGTGGATCAGACCTTATGCTGTTTAATTAAATGTCTGGCTGAATGAGACTGCCTGCTTGACTGAAGGTTTGATATAACTCATGAAATTTCAAAGCAATGCCATATTAACTTCTTACTTCTGTGATGAAACATATTGCAACACTTGGTACATCCAACCCTTCACAGGAAGCACAATAGGCATTGTGTCATGGGATTCCAGGCCTTTCCCACGTCTGAGCCTTGGTGAGATTCTTAAAGGAATAGCTCACCCAAAAATTTGCTGAAAATGTACTCATGCACAGGCCATCCAAGATGTAGATGAGTTTGTTTCTTCATCAGATTTGGCGAAATGTAGCATTGCATCACTTGCTCACCAATGGATCCTCTGCAGTGAATGGGTGCCATCAGAATGAGAGTCCAAACAGCTGATAAAAACATCAAGTAAAACACACCACTCCATCAGTCCATCAGTTAATGTCTAGTGAAGCATTATTATAGATTTTGGCCAGAAGCGACGGTTTAAAGTTAAAATACCTTGATGTTTTTGTTTTTTTCTTTTTTCAGCTTTTGGCTTTACAAGACTGTACAACTGTTAACAGTGTCTTTCACTGCTTGTTTCTCATGATGCAGCCGTGTGGTACTGAACTGCTCAGATTTTTCTTTGAAACCCCAGTGGTTGCTAATGCACATTCAGTAGGGATTTATCCTATTGTATCAAGCTTACAGCTTATAAATGTATCATATTGTATCAGGCTTACAGTAACTGATCGATTAGATTATTGATGTAGGAACTAAAGTTTGATTCAGTTCGATTTGTTAACCGGACTGAGCCGGACTGTTAACTCAGCCGGTTACTTCCTGAGAACCGGCTCAAAAGAACGATTCGTTCAAGAACCGAACATCACTAGTTACCACTGTGTCATCCTCTTCTGTTATTGTGACAGTCTGTCAGATATTGGAATATATCAGGTCAGGGGGCATGAATATTGATTTTTATTTGAATAATTATTGTAATGTTTGTTTGGCTAGCTAGCTTAGCAAAATCTATGTTCTTTCTCTTCTCTGTGTTTTGTGCATTTATGTTATAGAAGCTGGGAGAAAAATCAATGCAGTATATTGCAATACTCTTTCCTCACAATACTGAATCGATTTTAGCCAGAGTTTGCTAGAATTTGTGGCATCAAATCTTTAAAAAGTATTTGAAGTTTTGTGGAACTTAGTAGCAAGTATACTAGATATCCATGAAATAATTCCTTAATATTAATAGTTACTTAACACTTTTGGGCAGGCAGGAAGTCTAAACACAGATTATATACACACTTTTTGCTATTTTCTATGTTTTTGTTTCCCCGTAGAAACTACCCTGGAATTATTTAAGTGTAATTTTATATGCTAATCTATTGTTGTTGTTTAACCTGTTTCAGTTTTACCAACTTGATCGCATTATGTCAGTCAGGCGTCTCTTCCTGTCTAAAAGGCGGTTCTTGTCAAGAATAAGATGCAGTGTGGATCAGACCTTATGCTGTTTAATTAAATGTCTGGCTGAATGAGACTGCCTGCTTGACTGAAGGTTTGATATAACTCATGAAATTTCAAAGCAATGCCATATTAACTTCTTACTTCTGTGATGAAACATATTGCAACACTTGGTACATCCAACCCTTCACAGGAAGCACAATAGGCGTTGTGTCATGGGATTCCAGGCCTTTCCCACGTCTGAGCCTTGGTGAGATTCTTAAAGGAATAGCTCACCCAAAAATTTGCTGAAAATGTACTCATGCACAGGCCATCCAAGATGTAGATGAGTTTGTTTCTTCATCAGATTTGGCGAAATGTAGCATTGCATCACTTGCTCACCAATGGATCCTCTGCAGTGAATGGGTGCCATCAGAATGAGAGTCCAAACAGCTGATAAAAACATCAAGTAAAACACACCACTCCATCAGTCCATCAGTTAATGTCTAGTGAAGCATTATTATAGATTTTGGCCAGAAGCGACGGTTTAAAGTTAAAATACCTTGATGTTTTTGTTTTTTTCTTTTTTCAGCTTTTGGCTTTACAAGACTGTACAACTGTTAACAGTGTCTTTCACTGCTTGTTTCTCATGATGCAGCCGTGTGGTACTGAACTGCTCAGATTTTTCTTTGAAACCCCAGTGGTTGCTAATGCACATTCAGTAGGGATTTATCCTATTGTATCAAGCTTACAGCTTATAAATGTATCATATTGTATCAGGCTTACAGTAACTGATCGATTAGATTATTGATGTACAGTATTAAATTTCCTCTTTCTGTAAGCTTGGCTCTGAAATACTGTAGTACAGTACCGGACATTTGTCATCTGCCTGCTTGGACGAATTAATGGCGGTTTCTGCCGAGGATTGCCATATCTTGCTCGTGTCAGTGGTGTAGCGGTGCTGTGCGCCTGCTGATTGCTCAGTCCTGTCTCTGACGCACACACTCACAGAAATCTGCGTCATCATAAGGAACCCACAGAGTTTACGCCTTTCTCATAGACATACACACTCTAATATAGCCAGCAAGCCCAAATTATTGCACTCATTAAAGCAGAATAGCTCAGTTTTTCATGTCCAGTTCTTGTTCTTTCTAAATGTTAACCTATTCATATAAATATATTCTTTTCTAAATGTTAACCTATTTTAAAATATATATTTTCTTCTAATTGTTAACCTGTTTACTGTATATACAGTAACTATTTGTTTGCATCCTTTAGTTTTATGTTTAGTTTTTTGTTTTGTGTGTGTGTGTGTGGCCCAATCAGACCAAAACACATTGCTAAAATCAATGTGTGTGTGTGTATGTGTGTGTGTGTATATACAGTGGGTACGGAAAGTATTCAGACCCACTTAAATTTTTCACTCTTGCTGCAATATAACAAAGAGTGAAAAATTTAAGGGGGTCTGAATACTTTCCGTACCCACTGTATATATATATATATACATAATATGCCTACACATATTTATTTATTTGTGTGTGTTCAAAAGGTACCATTCAAATATTTTCTTTTTCTTTTTTCAAGCATCAATACTTTTATTTATCAAGGATGATTACATTGAGCAAAAGTGACAAAAGATGTACAAAAGACTTCAAAATGGAAGGAAACACTGTTTAAATGCTTTTAAACTTGCTGTTTATCAAAAAAAAAATCCTGAAAAAAGGTTTCCGGTTTTCACAAAAATATTAAGCAGCACAACTGTTTTTGATAAGAATTGATAAGAGTAACAATATATAATGAGCTGTATAAAGATATAATTGATGTATATAATATAATAGATCATATGTGCATGTACATATTAATTATAAATATATTAAAAACAGAAAACAGTTATTTTAAATTGTAATTATTTTTCACAATAATACTGTTTTACTGTATTTTTGATCGACAAGAAAATTTTCTACCATAATATTATCCGTTAAGTGTACTTTAATTATTTCCATTAACCCTAAAACACAACACAATGCAATGCAAAGTGTAATTCAAAATATGGCTAAAACACCTGTAAAAAATCATATTAGTGCATATTAGACCTATTTTTATAACGTGTGCTATATTCTTGTCGTTTTATGTTGTTTCCATTCATTGTCTCTCAGTATAGTGTGTTTCTCTATTCATCAGTGTGAAGGTAAGTGTGTAAGTCATGACAGGGCTGTCACTCTGCTGTCACACTGAGGACAGACGTCGCTCTCCACACACACACACACTTTAACCTTCACAGCTGAAACATGAAGGCATGAGAATAATGAGAAAATAAAACAGCACTAGATCAACAAATCACAGGAACACATCAATGCAACGACTACTAACGGGAACCCATAGGAAACTACAGTGGGATAGACGGCGCTTGCAGCCGAAACTCTCTGACCTCCAGCCATTTAAATGGCTGTCAGTGTAAACGGCTTGTAAAGAGGAATGTTGCTGTGATGAATTTAATCTGATGCCCATATTTCTGTCCTAACTGAGGCCAGCACAGCCTCTCCAGACCTTCAGTGCTGTATATTCAGGGCGTCTGGAGCACATGGAGCTAATGAGCCTCTGAATCTGGCTCAGTCCTGCTACAGTGTCGCTAATCTTTTCTAAGTGGTTGTCAGGGTGTTGCTTTGTTGTTGCCAAGGCCTTCTGTGTGGTCATCAACGTGTTTCTGTGCTGTTGCTAGGTTGTTCTGAGTGGTTGTCAGCCATTTCTGTGTGGTTGCTAGGGTGTTGCTAGCAGTGTTGGGGAAAGTTACTTTTAAAAGTAATGCATTACAATATTGCATTACTCCATAAAAAAGTAACTAATTATGTTACTTAGTTACTTTTTATGGAAAGTAATGCATTGTGTTACTTTTGAAGTACTTTTACTTTTTAAATCTGGACAGGGCTTGCTTGTTTGTTTTTAAAATAAAAAAGTTATATTTTTGGCAAATATAAAAGCCTTTTCACACCAAAAGTGAAATGAATAAGCCTCAGGCAGAAGGGAAAATAAATTTACGTCCGTACAGTAGAATGCAGAAGAAGAAATTTCAACACACTTCAGCAATAAAAAAAAGACACAAATGTTTGTCTAGAGTAATTTGTGATTATTAGTACGGTTGAACTGGATCATCGAAGGTCAGAAGCAAAGACATTGGTTAATAGAATGGGATTAAATACATAAAGCATATTTGTGTTGTTTAACATTTAATTATTGCAGATTTGCGTCATATTCTGAGTTTTTGAGGAATACTGAATCTGTGT
>NW_015647124.1:2406550-2424617 GCF_001515625.1 Sinocyclocheilus rhinocerous
ATTCTCTTGTAAATTAAAAAGTAATGCGTTACTTTACTAGTTACTTAAAAAAAGTTATCTGATTATGTAACTTGCGTTACTTGTAATGCGTTACCCCCAACACTGGTTGCTAGCAGCTAAAATGATTAAAACCATAAAAAAAAAATGTATTGTAAATAAAAAAAACTTTAACTGAAATTATATATAAACATCTGATTTCAGCTCGTTACCAAGGCATTTCTCATTTTCCTTTAGTTTAACTTGATGTAAAATAATTAAACTGAAACTTAAATAAAAAAGACGGTAACACTTTATTTTAAGGTGTCCTTGTTACACGTTATGTTACGGGGCTGACAAGACGTGAGACGTGCGGATCCATGTGCAAACAAGGCAAGACTAAGCTAGGCTAGGAAGCTAAAGAGGGCTCTGTAGAGTAGCTATCACTGCTGGCGATAAGCGCATACAATACTCGGCAGAGAATGATTGTTTGAGTGAGTGTTTTATAGTGAATGTGTGATTGATGACAGCTGTGTGCAATAAGTGCTGTGTGCAATCAGTATTATTAAAATGTTCTTCAGACTAAGAAACGATTCTTCTATGGCACTGCTGCGGAAAACTTTTGGAAACTTTATTTTTTATTTTGATTATACCCCTGAATATGCTGTCTGAGTCCCTATAACAGACCCCATTTACCCTGCTTTGAATATAGTGGATCCACACTCAGCCCGTCAGCACACATGTCAGCTTCTTTCCTCTCCACCTCCACACTCTTGCCCTCGTCTGCTGGAAGCAGATTGAAGAGCAACTCATTTGTGAACAGGACCTGTTGCTGAGGCTGACAAGTCCATCACTGTCCTGTCACTGCCAGCAGCTTGTCTGTGCGGAGTTTCAGGTGGCAGATCCAAAAAAATCTGCCTGATGGACGAGTCTGATGTGTTAGCTCTGCTCTGCTGTAGTCACTTGAGGTGAGCTGGATCGCCCATAGTCATCTGTCCTGCTAGCCTGCCGGAACCTTCTCTGCAGTTTCCTCCATAATTGCACAGATGGCCATCTACTTATGAGGAATTATGAATTTTAAACTGTTGGTTGCAAGTGTTTAAAAGTGTTTTGGCACAAACTTTCATTGTTTTGCATTAAAAATATGTGACCCTGGACCACAAAACCAGTCTTAAGGGTCATTTTTTCGAAATTGAGATCTATGCATCATCTGAAAGCCGAATAAATCAGCTTTCCTTTGATGTATGGTTTGTTAGGATATGACAATATTTGGTTGAGATACAACTATTTGAAAATCTGGAATCTGAGGGTGCAAAAAAAATCTAAATATTGAGAAAATCGCCTTTAAAATTGTCCAAATGAAGTTCTTAGCAATGCATATTACTAATCAAAAATTAAGTTTTAATATATTTACAGTAGGACATTTACTAATTTTCTTCATGGAACATGATTTTTACTTAATATCCTAATGATTTTTGGCGTGAAGTTGTTTTGAATTTTTTCCACCAAATCAAGGCCACATGGTGTGACAAACATGCAATCAACAAACAAATAAATAAAAACATGTGTCCACCAGATCAAAGCCATGAGGTGTGAAAAACAAGCAGAAAATAAACACAAAATATTATTATTTAAAAAAACTTTTGTCGGCCAAATCAAAGCCATGTGGTGTGACAAACATGCAATAAATAAATAAATATGATTAAAATATTAAATAAATATTAAAATATTATATAAATATTAAATCATATATTTTTTTAACTATGTCCGCCAATTCAAAGCCATGTAGTGTGGCAAATATGCAAGAATGAATGTTGCGTGTTGAATGCTGGTTAGATGATTTGAAACTATTTCACAAACTTTGTGATGTGCAAAAATACAAAAACCGTAACTATTGTGTGATTATTGCTGTAATTGTTGCACGTCAGATCTTTAATTGTAGTTTGCTGAAACTCCAAACGAATCATTCTAATGTGCCATTGTTTAATGTCTGGAAATATAATTAGTGCAAATGAAAAAAAAAAATGTTTGCAGAAGTATTCAGCTCCTGTGCTGAAAAAGCCCCAAGATTGCCCAGATGAAACACACAGGACACAATTATAACTAGAGCACAATTGCCTTCTAATTGGCCTCTACCTGTGAATAATTAAAATAGCTGTCGCTTTCCTGGATAAAACACCCACTGTTCAGGGATTATTCAGTCTGTGAATCTGAAAGACAGCTGTGAAAGAAAATAAATGAACACTCGAAAAAAAAGTAGAGATGAAGTAAAACAAAAAGAGTACAGCATAAATATTATATATCAAAGCACTGAGACACTGTTGAAGAAGTGCCTCATATTTTTTTCTGAACAAGGAGACTTGTCAAACAGCACATAGAGTTCAATTATCACTTTGAAGAAGCTACAGAATTTGGTATTTGAGAAAGGAGTCGTGATATAATAAATTTACAATATATGTGTGGCCCAAATCACCCTATTAGCATGTGATTCCATACAAAGGAATAGTTCACCCAAAAATGAAAATTTGCTGAAAATGTACTCCCCCTCAGGCCATCCAAGATGTAGTTGCGTTTGTTTCTTCATCATATTTGTATAAATGTAGCATTGCATCACTTGCTCACCAATGGATGCTCTGCAGTGAATGGGTGCCGTCAGAAGGAGAGTACAAACAGCTGATAAAAACATCACAATAATCCACAAGTAATCTACACCACTCCAGTCCAAAATTCTGGATTATGGACTCGTGTTTTATCTGGAATTAACAGTTTGAAGTTAAATAACTCTTAATGATGGATTTGTTTCTTACAAACACGCAGCTTTTGGCTTCTCAAGATGTTAATTACGTTAATGTTAATTGCTGGACTGGAGTGCTGTGGATTACTTGTGGATTATTGTGATGTTTTTATCAGCTGTTTGGACTCTCATTCTGACGGCACCCATTCACTGCAGAGGATCCATTGGTGAACAAGTGATGGAATGCTATATTTCTCCAAATCTGATGAAGAAACAAACGCAACTACATCTTGGATGGCCTGAGGGTGAGTAGACCCCCAAATACTGATTTCTGATTCTGATTCTCTGCTCTTATTTGTTTGAGACCAGAGCTGTTGAAGAGGAAAGTGTGTGTGTGTTTTTTTTTTTTTTTGCAGGACATCTATTTCAGATATATGTTAAATACTAGGACATATAGAGCTTTAAAAGACATAAATCAAACATAACACAATTTCACTGTAGGATCTGTAATTATGTAAAATGGAAAAAAAAAAAGTGCCTGAACACTTGAAGCACCGTATTAATGCATACTTCTACAGAAAGCTTCATATTCTGTAAATGTGCTTCCATAAATGAGAATATGAGTGTAAGAGAGGATGACTAAAGTGAATGTAGATATATGTGCTCTTGTCTTAACAGATGTCTGTGTTATCGCTGTATCACTGATGATTCATTCAAGTGCATCTATTCACTTTAAAGTGAGTGTGCTCAATAACACTTTCTGCTGTTGTAGCACTGACACACAGGTGATATGGACAGAATACAATCGGTCATTTCAGTGAAGCTGTTAAGTTATGAAATTATTGTCTGTGTGTTGCATTGACAGCCTTGAGTTATCATTAGAAATGTTCTTGATTTTCTGTCCTAAAGGATTAATACATTAGAATAAAAAAGGAGCTTTTTTTTCTCTCCCAGCAAGATGTTAAAATAATTTAAAAGTATCAGTAAAGACATGTAAACAAAAATTTTTTTTTAAATAAACCCTTTATATCCTAAAAATAAGTATGATGTTTTTTAAACTCTGCTAACTGTTATAGATGATGATGATGATGATGATGATGATGATGGCCAGTGGGAAGAAACTGTTCTTGTTCCTGCATGTTGTGTTATCTGTGTGTCTTATCCTCAGTCTGGAGGTGTGCAAGTCCTGGACGGAGGGCAGAAGTGCACCAATTATCCTCACAGCAGTCCCGACTGTCTGTTGCATACTTTTTATGCCTGATTTAGTGGCTGAACCAAACCAGACAGTTATAGAGGTGAATAGGACAGACTCACTGATGACTGTTTCTGCAGGCTGAACCAGACAGCCGGTGATCTACAGATTGGGAAGGGCACAGAGAGCTGGTTTGTTTTGGTTTAAAGATGTTCAGAGATGATGGTGTTGAAGTCTACAGATAGGATTCTTGCATAAGAGCCTTGCATTATCGAATATGAATATAGCTGCAAGCAGCAATATGTGGAGTCCTAAACAGAACAGAAAGAAGTAGGATATTAAATGCACAGATGTTACATAACTAATCGACTTGCAAAGACAATATAGAACTAGGAATAATATCAAAAGACAATATACAGAATTCCAAAGCAGTACAGTTCAGATTCTTTGGCTTAAAAGGACAGTTCACACAAAAATGAAAGTTCTGTCAGGACCACTATCGTAATAATGATAGATACTTAGCATAAAGTTTGGTTTGGCGGTATGGTTCTGTTCTGGGCAAAAAACTCCCTGCCAATCCATGCAGCCTGTCATGAATAAGCAGGGAAAGCAGCAATAATAACCCCCTAGGGTTAACAGAACAGAACAAGGCAGATATCATTAATGTACTTAATGATATTTAAGTGTAACACTTTATTCAAGATAAAGGAGTCTGATTAGCAAGGAATATCAGAAAGCCAAGTCCTGACTGTGGCGAAAGGAGGGCTTAATTTCTGTCAGCATTTACTCTTGCTCATGTCATTCCAAAGCTGTATGATTTACTTTCTTCTGTGGAACACAAAAGAAAATATTTTGAGAAGTGTTTCAATGTTTTTTTGTACATAAATTAAAATCAATGGGGTCCAATGTTATTTTGGACCCCATTGACTTTCATTGTGTGGACAAAAACAGTTTTTTGGGTGAACTGCCCTGAAATGTAAACTGATATTTCCTACTGACACACTACAGCAAAGGATAGAAATAACTGGCTTAAAACCATTTTTGTTTTGGTGAAAATACTAGTGGCCTAAGACTTTTTACAGTATATACTGCTCTGACTTATAGAGACTATAGTGTAGTATTAGGTCTTGATTACCCTCATTTCTATCCACCTGCTTTAATGATTTCAACTCAACTGCTCAAAAACTGTTAGCCGCAGCTTCACTACTTGGGCCCCTAATGAATCTCACTCATCCGAATCAGTGCTGTGGGATAAATGTGGCCCCCAGTGATCACAGTGCGTATAATCGCCTCCACTCTAATGAAAAATACAAGCTCGCAGGCGTCTCAGTAAGAGTCGAGACCAAAACCCGGGATCAACCTGAACTCTGAGCATCTGCACATCATGCGTGGATCATATAATCACTGTGAAGTCATTCCTGATACTCAGCGGGAGTCCAAAAGAAACCTCACAGACCCCATGATAGTCTGGGCCTGTTGAATTGTGGTGATTGTGTTAATGTTGTTATGCTAGATGGATCAGTCCTTATTGTTTATGCTGCTGTGATAACTCTGGTCTTATTTCCTTAGCCTAATTAAAAGAAATGTATGTCTTTATCTCACCCTCTCACCTCCCCTGCTCGCTTCCTAATGGAAAATTGATGGTTGTGACAGTAAATTTCTGTTTGATGTGCTGTAACAAGACAGCAATTTCCTTAAGAAAATAAGAGGCAAGCAATCACCAATGTACACATAATGGCTGAAGCTAATTTAGCATTGGTTAATCGAAAGTCCTCAGCAGAGATATGTCAGTGCGTTTCTGTGGTCTGTGGAGCATTTAGACATCCCTCTGCGGCTGATTAGTTAAAGCTGACGTGGGTAATTTCTGCGTCACCAAACAGAAATGCAAAACTATCAATTTGCATGTTTTTTTGGAGACCTTCTACACTTTCAGTCCATTGGCTTAAAAAAAATGTCTGTGTGTTTTTTGACCGTGCTATGAAAGTCAATGGGGTCCGGTGTTGTTTTGGATCCCACTGACTTTCATTTTATGGACACAAATATTCTTCATGTTAATGTTAAAGGGGTCATATGATGCGATTTCATTTTTTCCTTTCTCTTTGGAGTGTTACAAGCTCTTGGTGCATAAAGAAGATCTGTAAAGTTGCAAAGACTAAAGTCTCAAATCCAAAGAGATATTCTTTATAAAAGTTCAGAGTCAGCCACGCCTACCTAAAACGGCTCGTTCTAACACGCCCCCACATATCTACATCACTATGTGGGAAATTTGCATAACGCCGCCCAAATGTTAACGCAAAGAAAGAAGGCGTAAATCAATGTCTTAGCATGCGTTAATTTTGTGTCGGTAGACGTTTGCCTATAAGGCTAAATTATGCCTAAGTCTTTCTTTGGCCTGCGCTCTGGAAGTTATCTGTTAATTCTGCTAATACTTTAATTAAAACTGAAACTAAAACTGAAACTAAACTATATAAAAACTAAATATGAAGGAGAGAATTTTTATCAGTTCATGCATGTGAATTTAGCTGGGAATCGAATCCATGATCTTGGCGTTGCGAGCACCATGCTCTACTGTTTGATTTTCAGGAAAGCCCACAGAAAAAGTGTATTTCCGCACTTAAAATGTTAAAATAATAATTTAACATTTTTTTGAATTTTCAAAAGTTGTGAAAAAAAGAATGAAAAAAAATAGATATATTGTAATGTACTGTGAGAAGTATTAACGCTGAAGGTTTACTGTTGTTACCTGATTTTTTAGTTTTTCTTAGTGTGATTTTTGGTGAATTGTATTGAATTCAATTAGGGGCAATTTGACCCATATCTAGGGCGGGACGATATGGCCAAAAGTGTTATATCACATAATTTTTTTTTCATATCATACGTTATTGATATTTATCTATTAATATCCATTAATATATATATATCCATTATTGGGGAAGAAAATGCTTTCCACATGTTTGTTAGACCTTGAGAATAAATGTAAACATAACTTATTTGTTCACAATTAAACTCCACAGAGTAGCTCCCTTTTAATTTAGGGAATGAAATCCATTTTATTTTTCCCTAAATTCTGTGATTTCCACTTTCTGGTTTCTGTGTTTTCTGAGATTTCATTTGAATTAATAAAACTTGAACAGTTTAATCGATCTTTTGAAATGTAATCAAATGAAAATATAGCGTTTTTTTCTGCTTATTAGCAACATGCACTGACCGGCTTTTGTTGGCGTTTTGTTTTGACGTTTATTTCTGCTGTGTGATCGGCTGTTAGATTAATCCATGTCAATTAAAAATGTCCAGAGCTTATCATCATTGTTGAAATAAATTTGATTGTGATCTCGATTGTACCCAGAATTTGAACCTAATACCCTGTACATGGGATAAACACAAGACTGGACTCTGGGAAACCAGAGGTTGTTGTTGTTATTAGTCAGGCCAGCACTGGCCTACATTGCACATGTATGCGCTGGTACAGTGCTCGACCCTCAGGCAGCTAATATTCACATATTGATTAGGCTGAGCTTTCTACCATGATGAGCACAGTGTTTAATTTTTTATTTATTTTTTTGCATCAAATGCATTTCATCATTTTAATTTCATTACCACAGGTCAGACCTTCATTTGTAATTCCTGTACAGATTAAACTTCAAAATTCAAGGAAGATTCAAAAGATTCATTTCGTGCCAATCTAGGCATCCAACTCAATGTTTTTGTTGCTTCACTCTGCATTGCTCTTATGAGAGCCCCTCTGTGATAAGTTTGCTTTGTTCCGCCACAGATCAAGATCTATAAAGAGGTCTGTTCTGCAGAGATGAACTTAATGCTCATTGACGTGCCGTACTCTTGTCCTAATAGGCCAGACCGGCCTCTCCAGCCCCCCGAGGCCTAAAGTAATTGATCCTGATATCGTTAGCTCCATGCTAATCCATCATTGAACAGCTCATTTACAGTAGAGCCACTGTATTCTCTCTCCTCTCACACCCACAAAAGTAGAGCAGGCCACAACAGCTGTCTATTTCCCTGCACAATGCTGTTCATTCCTGCAGAACTGTCCATTTCTGTCACCGCTCGCCAGACTAACTTGAGGCTTTATTATGGGGAAGATCAAAAAATGGAAGCTTCCCTCGGTTTCACACATGGCCACCGTGCGGGGCCAGTCGCGGTCCCGGCAAAAGAGTGTCGAGGGTCTGTGCGCCAGCACTCTTTTAGGAGTCCTGCATACTAGAACCTGGTTACTGGATGCCCAGTTGGGTGTATCTGCTGGAACGGACTCAAGCAGGACCCACTCCTCCTCCTCGTGCTCAATCGCTCTGCTCTTTCTCCTCTGCAGATGACGGGAACGAGGAGACCATAGACCTGCAGAGCGCCAGCTTGGATCCCCTTCACAACTTCACTGGCCAAGGTAAGCTCTGATTGCAATATCTGTGCGTAAGGTACAACTTAGCCTAGTTATAACTTATGCACTGCTAAATATATTTTCCTTGCACCATCGAAACATAACCCTACTAAATATTTAAGACTCTGCTTGGAATAAAATGGCATTTTGATTGATTAAATTGCAACAATAAGCTTTTACCTGACGAACTTCAGTACTTTACACATACACACTACCGGCCACCAGTTTGGAATTATTGGTATTTGTACGTAGTGCTCTTAAATTTGGTTGTCAATTCACCTTTTGGTGCTTAATCCTGTTCTGTACACACACACTTCAGTTACGGGACAACCGTATTCTACAACCGAATTGACTCCTGAAAAGTTCAGGTAGTGACAACCGCATTTACAGTTCTGTGCAAACTGGACAACTAGTTGTTAATGTATTGGAGTTGCGATGCAAGAAGTCACAGGGAACAAGGTATGTCTTGACTCATTAGTGTTGCCAGATCTTGCTATAAAAAAAAACAACAGATAAGAACAAGCCCATAATAAACTCAAATCCAAATGTGATATCTTGGAAATGAGCTACATAACAAAATTTTGCGAACTGCACCTGCCTACTTTATTAATTCCATAAATCGGATTGTTTTATGAGCCAAGCCGAAAGGTGGTTAATAAGCATTGCTTATAATAAATGGACATGGCAACCCTTCAAGAGCGGGCTCTGCAAAGTAGCCTTCAAAACACAAACAAAAACGACTGCTCTGTCGAAAGAGGTTTAGATAAAATTGCTGACCAAACAAGTTTTTGGTTGCTGTAATATTACTATTACAGCAATTAAAAATAGTGGATACCAAACACGAAGACACGAAAGGTTACCATGGTGACAGTCATCGCAATTTCAAGAGTGAGTACTGTTCCCGTACACACACAACATTTAGAGAATTCACCCCTTTATTTAAATGCGGTTGTCACTCCTGAAACTTTACAGTGTGTGCGTGGCCAACAGCATATGTTTTTATGCATTTTATATAAGTAGTCTGTTATCTGTTATATTTTATTTTCATTTTTCATTTTTTCTTTTTTTAATTTAAATTATTTAAATTTTTTTATTATTTTAATATTTTAAATGATTTCGTTCATTATTTAATACATTTCAAAGAACATTCAAAACCTATCAAACTTCTTCTGAAATCTTTTGCTTGAGAAGTTGTATTTGCTCTTTATTTGTTTACATTTTTGCTATATAATACAAAATATTATGCATTTTTAAATGTGCGCATTGGGTGTCCAAATACTTGTAGGGCCCCTGTAGTTAGTTTTGGATGTGTCCACTAGGGTGTACCAGCCTCATATTCCTGTTAAAGATTGAACAGATACATGTTAAAGCATCAGAATGGCATTTTCATCAATGTGTGTATTTTGTGTGTTAGTTTGCAATTATTTATCAGATATGAAAGTGTCTGAATTTTGGTTTGGACAAAAAAGAGAGTTGTCATTATACCATGACTCTTACAATCTTATCAAGGAGAGCATGTCCTTGCTCTTTCATCTGTTGTGAAATCAAGTGCATTGTGGGAGTTTTGCTGAAAAGGACAGCGGTGTTGTTGATATGAGTCACTCAGTGGTTCTGCTTTTGCTCTTTGTGATGTTAATGTCTCTTACTGCTCTGATTCAAGGTTCAGTTTCATCCAGATTGGATGATTCGTTTCAGAGTTTGGACTTTGTGCTTTATAGTTTACAGAAAACAAAATGGCAGCAGCGTTATTCATAAAAAGAGAGGGGAAAAAGAGAAAAATAGTGCTCTCATGCCCGAGCCAACAAACCATAACATATTTTAATAACCTTAAGAGTTTAATTCCAGAAAGTGATCTTAAAGATGAATGGTTAGAGAGTCATCTAAACCTTGTTTAGGAGCAGCAGAAAAGTAGTTTTTAGCAATTTGGAGGTCTTCTATGTTCGCTCCCAGCATTAATTGCAGTGTGTTTTTGCCAACTGATTTGTAATTCTCCAGTGTAAGCAGTGTTGTGGAGCTTCTCATCTCTGCTAATGAAAGCCAGACCTCTTTATGAGCGCCGTTTCATCCCTTTTTTCATACATTTTCTGCATATTCATGAGAACCTAATAAAGTGTTGCTTTTGCATTTGAGAACTGTCCTGTTATAATGGAGGGGAAACATAGAACGGACTAAGAATTAAACAATTCACTGCATTTATATGTTCAGAAAGACTGATGAAAAATGATGAAAAATGATGTTATAAAATGAATGATCTTTTATATACAAGGATAGATTTGGATCTGTTCCACTTTTTCAAATCAACATTTAGAGAATTCACCCCTTTATTTAAATGCGGTTGTCACTCCTGAAACTTTACAGTGTGTGCGTGGCCAACAGCATATGTTTTTATGCATTTTATGTAAGTAGTCTGTTATCTGTTATAAAAATCAGCATTTTTTGGCCATATAATAAGATCAACAACGGTACCAAATTGCATATTTTTGCTCAGTTTATGTGTTTTTTCAGACTATAATTTCATGGATAGATTTGGATCTGTTCCACTTTTTCAAATGGTTCCAAGACTTTGTAATGGAAGATGTCTATATATATATATATATATATATATATATTTATTTCTACTTTATTACTCTAAGATAATATTTCATATTTTTGACCAATGTTTTTTTCCTTGAATTCCATCAATTCACTTCCTGGCAGCTTTCCCCACAGTTTTTTTTCCTGGGCAACAGTGGCAATAGCGATGGGAAATATTCAATACATTTACATTTTTGTACACATATTCAATGTGTGTCTTTGCAAATGTATCCACTTTCCCCTATAAGCCATTACAGTATATGAGTTATATGTTCATGCAGTATCTTTTGCTGCATTAGCTTTAGTCATAGTTTAGGTCTGCCACTAACTATGTATACATCTTAGGTCAGACGCATACAAACACAGATGAGCTGATGCTTGTTGTACCAACTTAATTTGTGTTCCTGCAGTACTGTGGTGCTAACAAACCTCAGTTCTCAGGAGGCAATAGATTTCACTGCAAATGTTTGTACCATTAAACACAATGTAGTATTATTCAAGTAACTGGCTATAAAAATATCAGTTTAACTAGCTTTAACTTACCAAGAAAGATTGCTCTGCCCTAAACGAGAAGAAAACAAGGCAGTTTACTTCTATGTCAGCTATAGCGACTCTGAGAGAATGTAGGCTCACTGGATAAATCTACATACATTTCTGCAAAACTCCAAAAAAAAAAACTGTACAGTACACTACAGTACAATACAGTTCACTGCAATTTCCACTTGAAAACACCAACAAATTGTATTCCCTTTCACACAAATTATTATTAGAGGAGCAGATTATTGATTAATAAAAACTAGGGGTGTAACGGTACACACAAGTCACGGTTCAGTATGTACCTCGGTTTTGGGGTCACGGTTTGATACGAGTTCGGTAAAACAGGAAATGTAGATTTTCATTTATTTTGAACAGACAGTAGTGCTACATACATGTAGCATGAACAGTTGTTTTGATTTGAATTAGATTGTATAATTTCAAGATTTAATTTAAAGCAAAAACAGAATGGTCTGACGTTAGATTTGTGAAATTATGCTACATAAGACAGCCCTGCACAAAACAAAAACAGCAGACGGACTGAATTAAAATGCAAATTCACTCTCTGACAGCAGGAGGCGCTTATGGAACAGCAGCGATATAGAGTTTCCTGGTTACCACTGTAAACAAAGCAGCTGCACTTATAGACGCTACTTTAATATGCATTATATTGAGGTAAGAGGAAAAGAAAATGCCATCGAAACATTTCTGAAGACGGTCAGTTCCTCTCAGAGATACATTCATATAAACCCCCACATATTTGTCTTCCTATATTTCGAGCATCGCAAACAGTGAGCTTGATCTGCCTGGTACAGTATTTTCTCCTCTTTACAGACTTCATAAAAATTCCACACTAATTATATTTTGGAAAATGATTGCAATGCAGCATCTCTAGAGCCCGAAACTTTCCCACACTGCTGATTCAATATTCTTCATCTGACCGAGTGAACCGAACCGTGAATACATGTAACGTTACAGCCCTAATAAAGAGTTATTTTCGCACGATTCTTTAATATATGAACTCAAAACACTTTTACCATAGTGCATGATTTGTAAACTAATACTTTTTCACATTTTCTTCACATGTCCAGCTCCATATTTTTGGCTTTTTTGATTTAGTAAACTTGCTTGGTTGCGCACCCGGTACAGCATTGCACTTGTAATGTGAAGTGCCCGGGTACAAGTCCCATGAAACACAATAAAAGACTTGTAGAAACAAAATAAAATCACATGGGTGCTTCAGCAAATGTATAATCTTTTATTGACACTTTCGGTTAGTTTTAGGGTTGGGTTCAGTGTAGATGGTAAGTTATTTTTAAACAAGAAGAGCATTAACCTTTTAGCATCATTCACCAGAAATTTCATTTCTGAGCTGCCGTGATACGTGCAACCAAAGTAATAAAACATTGCCAGATTCACATTGGCCTGTTTCACTTTTAGCACCACTCACTGGACATTTAATGTTGAAAGTGTTGTGAAACGTACAAGAAACAACATAATGTTCTTTTGCAGAAATGCTGCACAGGCACGTTTTTCCAGTGAACCTGACTTGAATACTAAATGCAATGAAGCTTGCATAACAAGAAATGTTGCATATATTTTGGGCCTGTTTAAATACAACTAAATACTCGGGTAGCACTAGCACACATGCTCTGACACATTGAGTTGTGGTGCTCATGTGGGAAATGTGGTTTTGAGTCCAGCTCGCAACTTTCTCTAATCCGGTTCCCCCTTTTCTCCCCTCATAATCTCATATCTGCTATCGTATCAATAAAAGTGACCCCTCCCATCCTCTTCGCTCTCCTCATTCTTTTGTTCTCCTTCTTTATCTGCCTCATTCCATTTGTCAGGCGATTTCCTACTGGTAAAGAAAAGGAGAAAATGGCAGATTGTATCCATCTCTTCACCTTCACATTTGAACAAAGCCCAGCAAGAGAGCAGTGACCTTTTTAACAGATCAATCACATCCTGATTTAAGCCTCCCGGGGCGAGGCGGGGGGTCCGACGCGTCCCTCCTCCATCAGTTCAGCCTCAGCGAGTAGTGAAGGTGCGCAGACGCCTCCCCTGAACAACCGGCAGTTCTTGATTGAAAATGCCACGAGGCCTTTGTTTTTGCGGATTGAATTCTGTTTCTCTCAGGTGCATAGCTGCGACGTCAATTAACTTCTGTTGAAGCTTGCAGGGAGGCACTTAATTCACCTCTGAGCATAACAAAGTCAGATATATAGCACCCCAATGTGGCTTAGCTGATTTATTGAAGATTTCATAAAGCTGTATGTGTGGTCTGTTGAGACAGCTTTGTCATTTTGTACTGCAGTAAAGAAATAATGACCGGAGTGCATTTGAGAAACAACTTGTTGATTCCTCAAAATGTCAAAATTATGAATGTGGGTAATGGGATAGATGTCATACTCTTGAGATTCTGCCGGAGTGCATTTGAGAAACAACTTGTTGATTCCTCAAAATGCACTGAAATGTCAAAATTATGAATGTGGGTAATGGGATAGATGTCATACTCTTGAGATTCTTTTTTAAATAAATAATAAGTACCAAATAAAATGTGTAAGAATATAACATTTACTCCAATATTCCACAATGCTGTAACATGCAGCTTTGAAATGTTTTTTGGTTTTTTTTGTATTACTTGAGCCAGAGGCACTTTTGTCGATTTCATTCTGATTTACAACCTTCTGATTTAATTCAATTGCAGTTTCGATTTGATCTGAATGGATTCTGACTCACTGGGTAGGAAATTTTTTTCTCTGCTAATGCTATAAATTATACAGAATTTCAGATGGGTAACTCATCTTTTTGAGCTTATAAGAGTCACTTTTTTGGGGAATTGGGCTACATGGTCACACTGTATTTTGTGATTCACTGAAAAGAATCAGCTCATAGAAGTCATCAAAAATTGCATCATATGTTTTTGATTCACAGGAAAGAAGCAACTCATAAGAGTCATCAAAAATCAGACTGCACTGATTGTACTGTATATTTTTGAATCACTCAAAAGAACCGACGAAGAGAGTCATTTGTTTGTCAATTTGGCTGCACTGGATTCATTGTATATTTGTTTTTATTGGATAGCACTCAGTACAGACTGAACTCACATTCATAACACAGATAAAATATTAATATATAGCATTTATTTTCTTAACTATGCATTATTATATTGTCTGTTGCATGTTATTATTATCATTAATGATTGTTTTTATTTTTCCTGCTCTCCGTGATCCAATCAGAACTGATCTTTGACTCTTTTTTTGAGAAGCATTGCTCTAGTGTGACCACCAATGTTGCTGATTTCCCTGATTGAATAACAGGATTCACTCCTCTGAACATAAAGCCTCACGTCACCCTCCTGTTCCAAACCCAACTTAACTACCACAATCAATAGCCTTACTGCTATCCCTATAGATCTCTTTGGAAAGAGGCAAAATTACATTTACCCTCAATGGCAATTAATTGGCCTGATTAAATTATGCCTCCTCCTCTGCTGTCGATCTGCTTCCACTTTTCCTCCTCAATCCATACCACAATTACAATGCAATGATTAGCTCTTTTTTCGATTCACATGAACTCCTCTTGAGAGCAACTGGTTCCTCCCTGCATCAATGAAGAAAGACTATACCAAAAATAGATTTACCTGAGATCCGTCTCAGGGGGTTGGGTGAGACACGTTACAGTTTACACCTCATAGTAACTTGCGTCTCCTGTGACCGAGAACAAACCTCAAGAACAAACTTTATGTTTCTAGTTTCTAGTCTAATATCTGGATTATGTGGAGTTCTGCTTTACATGATTGACAGCGAGTAGGCAGTCCTTATGTTATCTGAAAATCTTCAGGAGTGATTTTTATGTTTATTACAAATGCAGTGTGTTTGCATTCATTGTCATCTGCTCTTTCATCATTTAATCCCTCATGCAATCCCAGATGTATATGACATTTTTTATGCTTTGAAAAACAAACGGAGGTATTTAGAAAAAAACTAAAAAACATGCAAAACGAACATGACCGTAATCCATATGATCCCAGATAATAAATCATTGTCTTCTGAAGAAAAAATACTAATATTTTATACTTTTTTATGCTATTAACCATTACTTCTGGCTACTTCTTGCACAAATTTCACAACACACTTACATATGTTTTTGATTCACTGAAAAGAATTAGCTCATAAGAGTCGTCAAGAATCAAACTGCTCTGATCGCACTGTATGTTTTTGATTCCCTGAAAAGATTCAGCTCATAAGAGTGTTCAAGAATCCAACTGCAAAGACCACATTGTATGTTTTTGATTCTCTGAAAAGAACTGGCTCATTAGAGTCATGAAGATTTTAACTGAAATCACACACTATATTTTTGATTCACTGAAAAGATTCATCTCATAAGGGTCATCAAGAATCAAACTGCATAGATCACGCTGTATATTTTTGATTCACTGAAAAGATTCAGCTCATAAGAGTCATCAAGGATCAAACTGCATAGATCACACTGTATGTTTTTGATTCACTGAAAAGAATCACCTCATAAGAGTCATCAAGCATTGTACTGCAAAGATTGCACCATATGATTTTGATTCACTGACAAGAAATGGCTCGTAACAATCATCAAGTATTGATCTGCACAGATCGCGCTGTATGTTTTTGTTTCAATGAAAAGAATCAGCTTATAAGAGTCATCAAGAATCGAACTTCAACTTGTTTTTGATTCACTAAAAGAATCAGCTCTTAAGAGTCATCAAAAATCAAACTGTACAGATCAGACTGTATGTTTTTTAATCACTGAAAAGATTCAGATTATAGTCAGAGTCATCAAGAATTGAACTGATCTGATTGCGCTGTGTATAATTCATGAATATGAATATGCAGCATTTATTTTCCTAGTGATGGTTTATAGAATAAAAAGTTAAACATGTTAGTATTTTTCTCACACCCTTGATTGATCAACTGTATGGCTTACAGTTGGGTTTGTTTCGTGTGGTTTTTGAATGATCAACTTTGAAGGTCCCATCCACTTGGGCTCACAGAGATGGATTATTTTTTATTATTTAAAAAAAAAAACTCTATTTGTTTTACACAGCAGAAAGAAAATCATATACATTTGGGACGGCATGAGGGTGAGTAAATGTGAGAGAATTTTCAGTTTTGGTTGAACTATCCTTTTAATAGCAGGAGTAAACGGGTGTCAGCTCAGAAACGACCCCACAAACGTCTAACTTGAAAGCTTGTCTTTTTTCACTTCACCTCCTTTGGCTTCTTCAAAATCACTTGCCAATCGCTCCCCTCCACATCCTCCCACAGCCAGTCATTTGTTCAGCTAAATGGAAGTGTGACATTTATGGCTGGAATTCTGCTCAGGTGAAGAGGAACTGGAGTGAGAATGAGTCTAAATGATAAAAAGATGACCGTTGAATGAGGAAGAGCTCATAAAAGGAGAAAAACGTAGGCACTGATGAGGTACAGTAGATTTCTCTTAGAAGGAAGAAGCAGCATTGTTTTTAATGCCTTTAGGTAGTGAGTCATTATACACTCTTAATAATAAAGGTTCTAAAGGTTTTGTTTTGCAGCAGTGCTAGAGAAAAAACATTGTTGGTTCACCAAAGAACCATTCAGTGATCAGTTTCTAAAAGAAGTATTTTTTCTTAGTGTGAAGAACATTTAGAGAATTTTTTCCACTATAAAAAAACTTTTTTGCTATTAAAAGTTTCCATGGATGTTAAAGGTTCTTCATGGAACCATGAATATATGTTGTTGTATATTATTATATCGTGACTCTGATATCGCATCTCCAGGTCCCTGCGGATGCTCACTCATACAATCCATTATTTTAAACGGAGGCAGTTGCATTTGTATAATTTGACCCAGTGAAATGCAATTCAGTTTTGCTCAACCACAATTGAATTGTTCTTAAATTTGGGGGAAAATAATACAGCCACTGTATGAAAGAGTTGTAATGCAGTGCAGCATGCAGTGTGCTCTCCATAGCGTACAGTGAAGTGTTTATCATGCAGGGCTGGTGCTTGACATTCAGAGGACAGAGAGACATCGAGTGATATTAAACCCATAAATCTCTGTCCGTTTTACCAGAACAAATACAGTGCAGAGAGTGAAATCAAGGCTGTCGGAAAGTTAGATAAATTCTGGCCAGAACGCAAACTAGCATTCAAGTAACATTTTGGCCAGGCTGAACTGTTTGTTCGAATCACTGATGCGTTTAGGCTTCTTGATCTTTAATATTTTATGTCTTTATTCAAGAGCATCCAGCGCTGGCAACAACAAGATTGGGAGTTTGTGTCCTGGGAAAGGATAGAGCAGGATATGTTCTATATGCTCTAAACTGAGTTTAAAGGGGTCATATGATGTTGCTAAAAAGAACATTTTTTTGTGTATTTGGTGTAATGAAATGTGTTTATGCGGTTTAAGGTTAAAAAAACACATTATTCTCCACATACTGTACATTATTGTTTCTCCTCTATGCCCCGCCTTTCTGAAACTCGTCGATTTTTACAAAGCTCATCGGTCTGAAAAGCAAGGTGTGCTCTGATTGGCCCGCTATCCAGTGCGTTGTTATTGGCCGGATACCTCAAGCGTGTGACGGAAATGTTACGCCCCTCACCTTATTGCGATGCCCTGTCCGGCCGGAGCGACGAGACAAAAACATTAAA
>NW_015647124.1:2424667-2426685 GCF_001515625.1 Sinocyclocheilus rhinocerous
ACTCGTCGATTTTTACAAAGCTCATCGGTCTGAAAAGCAAGGTGTGCTCTGATTGGCCTGCTATCCAGTGCGTTGTTATTGGCCGGATACCTCAAGCGTGTGACGGAAATGTTCCGCCCCTACCATACTGTGATGGCGTCTCCCGGCACGACCAGACAAAACCAATAAAACCCATTACAAATGAGGCATTTGTTGCATCGGAATACTCTGTGTTCAGTATAAGTGAAGCTTAATTGATGCCATTTGTGACAATGCTGATTACCACAAAAATGTAGACAATTTTCTCCTTCAATTTAAAGGGGTCATCGGATGCAAAATTCACTTTACAAGTTGTTTGAACTTAAATGTGTTAGAAGTGTGTGTACACATCCATCCTATAATGATAAAAATCCACCCAGTGTTTTTATTTTAATCCCTATTTTAATATCCCCTTACCTTAGACCCGCCCTGAGTGAGCTGAGAGCTGTCCGCCATTGTGTTTTTTTTATGAATCTTTGCAAATCTCCTTTGCTAATAATGTGCTAGTTAGCCAGTTTCGTGGCTGAAGATTACAGTCTGCTCGTCACTCCACGGAAGAGAGCTCATTAACATTTAAAGCGACATGGACTAAAAAACAGCTTGCTGAAAACAGAGCTGATTTTGACAGGGTAAAAAGGGTGTTCTTTACACTACCATTGAGAAATTTTAACCAAAGCATGTTATAGACTTTTCATTAAGACCCTAAAGAATCATATCAACTTGTGGACAATGGGCATTCGATGACCCTTTAAAAAAAAACAACAACAATTAAGGTTAGTTACAATGGAATGAATCAGGTCAATTTATGGATTTAAAAGCAGAAATGTGAAACATAACGTCATTTAATAAAATCACTTACATTTTACTTTTTTCTGTTAAACCTTGTGTATTATTTGAGCTGTAAAGCTGTTTAAATATGTTTTAATTTTTAAATGTATATTTTTAAATTGATTGAAAGTGACAGTGAAGACTTTAAACATTGTTTTAAAAAATGTAGTTACAAAAAAATCACACATATGAAGCTTTACAACTGTTTTCAACATTGATAATATTCATAAGTGTTTCATGAGCAGCAATCAGCATATTAGAATGATTTCTGAAGGATCATGTGACACTGAAGACACTGATGAGTAATGATGCTGAAAATTCAGCTTTGATCACAGCAATCAATTACATTTTACAATATATTCATTTAGAAAATAGATATTTTAAGTTGTAAAATCATTTCAGAATATTATTGTTTTAACCTAGCACATTTTAATGCAGGACAGAAAATGAACCACTTCTTAACTTCATATTTGGTTGAAGTTAACGTAATACTTCGTTTTTATATAAAGCTTGTTTTTCACGCAAATTAATTTGAGATCAAACAATAATTGGCAGACCCCTGCAGTGTCGCACCGACCGCCCGTTGAAAACCCCTGCTCTGTTCCATTAATGCTCACCAAGAGAATGGAAAAATATGTGAGTAAACATGTCACTTTTTAAAGCAGATCATTCCTCAAGTGCTCTGAATGTCAGGTTTGGATAAAGAACAAGAGAACAAGTACAAGAACATTTCAAACAGCACATTAGTGAGAGCAGCAGGAGTTACTAATGATCTCTACACGTCATTAAGACACTCATAACTCATCGAGAGAAGTGAAGAAGTCAAACCACCAAACAAACCCAACGAAACAGGAAAAAAGTCGCCTGTTAAAAGAACGGTTCACCCAAAACTAACTAACTAACTAACTAACTATTTATTTTTATTTACTTACTGCTTACTTCAGATCTCAACAATAAGAATTTGTTTTACTGGGTATTTATCTATTTTCAGTGGCCCTACTGGATAATTTTTAGTGATCAGCTTTAACAATTAGCATATCAGGGTTATTATAGTTGAAATAGTTAAAATGAAATCCTAAAAAAAGAATGTTACTTGAAATAAATAAAATAAATGTTAATTGAATATATATATATATATATATATATATATATATATATATATATATATATCA
>NW_015647124.1:2426836-2429228 GCF_001515625.1 Sinocyclocheilus rhinocerous
TATTATATTATATAGCTGTTTGACAAGGAAGCATTTCTAATTTTTTTTTGTTTAACTTGATGTTCTAAAATAACTAAAACTGAAATGAAAATGGAAATGGATTATTTATCACTTTTAATTGTAAATAACCAAAAGAGTTATAGTATGTTTCAACTTTGTCCATGCAGAGAAAGTCAATGTGGTCAAAACCAAAACAACATTGGACCCCACTGAAAAAAAAACCCCAGACACATACAAGTTGGTACTATCCCATTAACAGTTTAAAATTAGCACAAAGAGCGCATTAATGATCTGTCACCCCATATTTGTATGAATGAATGAATGGATTATAAAACAAGGAACAGGGGCAGATAAGGTGACAGTGTGAGATAAACATAGTCTGATAATTTGATGAATGGACTAGTAGATGAATAGGCGGTTTGATGGCATTTTCAAGGGTAACATGAGGTCATGCCAGCTGAAGCCTCACACCCAGAGCCTCCAGTTTCTCCAGTCTCTTCATACTCATTCCAGAGCTCCAGTGTCCCTCTGCAAAGCACCTTCTCTCTCGCTCGCTCTCTCTCTCACTCCCCCTCACCACTTTACCGGCCTCCTCCCCAGTGGTTACCATGACAACAGCAGCACTGCACCATTCATGGACTGTAGCGTTAGACACTCTCTCTCTCTCTCTCTCTCTCTCTCTCTCTCTCTCTCTCTCTCTCTCTCTCCCTCCCTCGGCTCGCGTCGACCGCCGCTCTCTCCAGTCCTGTCGAAGGGATTCTCCGCGTGCGAGGTTCTTCTGGAAAGTGCGTGGGGAACGACTCCGCTTTTACGTTTTTTTTTTCCGTCCACCGAAACCCAAGGAATGTTTCTTCCCTGATGCCTGTCCACTAAGCCGCTTTCCCGTTCCGACCCTCATTCTTCTGTTGGACCTTCTGGAGGAGATACCCGCTGCTGTGTGTCCGGACGCGTGTGGATGAGCTGGCCATCGTTGAGACGCTTGCAGGGGCTGTGCGTGTCCGTGGACGGAAAGGGAGGACAGATCTACACCCGCCTGCCAGCCCAATGCGGGATTTGGGTTGAGCATGGTGAGCTACCGAACCCCACCCTCCACTTATCTCCTTACCTAACCTTTCTCAGTCTCTCTCCTCCTATACGCACATAAACACACTCGTAATCGCTCTCTACCTGTGCTAAACTGCTTGAGACGCTGGTATCTAAAGAAATCAATGGGTGCCGTAGGAGTTAGCAGCTGATGTCGGCGCTATGAGCTGCACTCTGCTGTATCTACGTGTTGGAAGTGTCAGTGTTGGATTGTTTTAATCTGAAAGATGTGATATTGTCTAGACGGGTGTGATTTAGGCTGTACACTGGTTTGAACGAGTGTTTATGCTGCAGAAATGACTGAAACTAATGATGCTGGTTGGAGGACCTGTGGGAGGTGGAGTGTGCTGCAATGTTCTCAGCTTGATGGACTTTTCTTCAGTTTTTTCTTCAGAGTCTTTGACCCCTCGATGTCCACCATTTCGAGGGCTGCTACGTGATTTGTTAGCTAAATTGCACCCAGGCAGCTTCGGTTTGCGGTTGTTTATTTGCGTGTGGGGTTGGATGGGTCTGTTAGCTTCTCATACTGGTTGTAAAGTCTCAAGAGGCTGCTCTATTGTGGCGCAAATTGCATCTTTAAATGAGATTGTTGCAGTTCTCAGAGTCACCTTTGCTAAATTTAGATGTTTATTACAATATTATCAGTTTCCAAGGTCATGACAGAGTGGAAGTTTAATGGTTGGTGGGGGTCGTGAAGAATCATGCCAGGCAGGATCAAGCAGGGTGTGACCTTAGCGCTCAATGGTGATAAAGACACCATTGTGCCCTTTGAAGTACATCCAGGTTTCTCAAGGATGACAGTCCCTATTTTTAAAGTGATAGTGACCCAAAATGTAAATTCTGTCATCATCTATTGACCCCCATGTGATTTTAAACACTTGAAGTGAAAATTAAATGTTCTGCCAGCTGTGGAACACAAAAGGAGATGTTTTGCAGAAAGTTCAAGCTGCTCTTTTCCAGCAGTTAAGGTGAATGTTGATTTATACTGTAAAATTGATCTAAAAAAGTGGCATAAACCTACAGAATTTCCCTAATTGTCCATTCACAACCAATATTTCGTAAAAACATCCTCACACACAGCTGTCATAAAAACTTGGAAAATACAGTCATAGTAGTGCTGGGCGATATACTGGTTCATACCGAATACCGGTGTTTATTTTTGTTATGATATGAATTTTTTAAATACCACAATACCGGTGTATGTCGCTTAAACAACGTTCGGAACGTGACACTGTTTGAAAGAAGTCCCTTTTCACTGTTGCACTGTGGTGAGGGAACAGCTGTATGTGTTACTAAGCGTGAAAGTTCC
>NW_015647124.1:2429245-2432659 GCF_001515625.1 Sinocyclocheilus rhinocerous
AAAAAAAATACCGTCATGTACCGTGAAACCGGTATAATTTTGGAAAATACCGTGATATAAATTTTTGTTCATACCGCCCAGCGCTAAGTCATAGAGGGTAAAAAAGGAATTGATAATACTTAATTCAATGCAACATGATGCATTCAGATTTTTGAGGTTTTCTGAACTATTGTTTAAAGCAGGGATCCGCAAATCTGGCCCACGAGATCCACTTTCCTGCAGAGTTTAGCTCTAACCCTAATCAAACACACCTGAGCATGCTAATCAATGTCTTCAGGATCATTAGAAAATCACAGGTAGCTGAGTTTGATCAGGGTTAGAGCTAAACTCTGCAGCGCATTAGCCCTCCAGGGGGGTATTCCAAAAAGCAGGTTATGTGACATAACCGGGTATGTTTGAGGATAAGCGAGCGGATAACCTCAGCTTTCGGTTCCAAAATCGGAGGTTACTTTCAGGGTATGTAAGTAACCATAGTAACTTGCTTTCTGAAGATAACCTGCTCCGGACCAGGTTATATTGCAGGGTTAGTTCACTTCAGCGCACGTGTGATCTACTGACGAGCCTTCAGTGGGCGTGACAGATAGGATTTGAGGAACCCTGGTTTAAAGTAACACTATTTGTTTTTGTCAGTTTGAATTTGTTCAGTGACTAAATACAAAATGCCTCATTCAGGCAACTACAGGTTTCTTGTTCAACAGATTTTCAATTAGTAACACAATTAATTGATAGTGAGCGTGTGTGTGCATACTGTAAGAACTCAACTCTTCACATTCAAACCTCAAGAACATACAAATGTAAAAAGATGAGCTCTTAACATCACAACACAACAAATAATGACAAAAACACTAAAAAGGTGTATTTTTTATTATTCATGCTGCAGTGCATTCACATTTCAATTCACATTTCTTTGTGACTCAAAATTAGGTGTCCATACTCTGTTCAAGTTATTATTTTAAGCATTTCTTATATGTAATGGTAAATTTAGGAGTTAATGGTTGAATAGAAACGTTTTGTTCCAGCTATATTGAGACTATGATCAATATTCGTTTTTAGAAACTGATATTGGTGGTTTCGCAGTAGCACCTTTTGTTCTGTCAGACATAATTCGCATAGTACTAAATGTTCAGATTTCGTATGTTCTCAGCACAAAGTGGCCAGAACAAGGATTCATTTCGAAATCTCCTCTCCTTCTCAGCCCCCTCTTTTACCTTTTGGAAATCTCTGGGTCTGTAATGTTCAGCATTGCTGTTGTACAGCTGAAGTTGCCCAGGCAATGTGTTAACAAAATCAGTAGGAGGATGGCATCCAATGCTTTCAGTCACGTTTAGCTCAAGTAGAGTTTTTCGAAAAGAAACATAGGAGCTCTATTCCAAAACCTACTGAGCTGTCTCGCTGCGTGCTGCCTACATAGACCGCTTCCTTCTAAGGCAGCATCCTCACAGTCAGAGTACTGCATGTAGAGTGTTCTAAATTATAGGTTCCTTATTTGGAACGCTCTACATAGACAGCATAGTCCATGTATAGTGCTTCAAAACATGTGGAGTGTTCTAAATTATAAGTGTTTGATTTGGAACACTCTACACAGACAGTGTATGGCATGTATAGTGCTCCAAATCATGTATTCTAAATTATAAGTGCCTGATTTGAAACGCTGAACATAGCGTAGGGGAGTCTATCTATTTTATAGCTTATTGCAGTGCATTATGGGATTGGCTTCCCTGCGAAGGATACATTCATTGCTGCTTTACAATTTGGCTAAAACAAGTTCTCTTGCGAGTCAGCATCATTAGGATACCATTTGGATCAGTTTTCACATCGGGAACGCATTAGTGATGCCTTAAAAAACCTCCGTAGGCAGCACACAAGGGTTATGTACAGAGAAAGTGGGAGAAAAAAAAATGAAGCCTTTATAAGACGAGTACTAAAAAGGTTCCCCGAAAACAGACGGAGAGAAATGGAGATAGAGAAGGTGGGAGAAATGGACTGAAAAGAGAGACTGAGCGGGAGCAGAAGGACAGAGAGAGAGAGAGAGGGAGGAAGGGAGAATTCTGCAGTGTGCCATTAATAGTCTTGATAATGATTTGCTTACAAAACAGAGCTGTGGGATTAACAGTGTGTTGGATCTTTCCCCGCAGCCCCACAGCTAATACTGCTAATAAAGCTTCCACTGGCTAACATACATATGTGTTTACGTTGATTCTCTTTGTACATAGTTCTGCTGTATAGTAAATGTAGTTCTATATCCTGTAGATGGATTTGACTGATGCCAGTGCCAGTACTTATATCTAGAGAGCATGGTGGCTGATGAAATTTAATGATAGCATATGCAATGTACATATTATTGAATTTAAATGAGTGCTTATCGTACACATACTCAAAATTCACTAAAATATTTGACATCAGAAAATGTGCACTGTCAATTTACATAGCTCTCACTAAAGTTCGGAAGTGACCCAAGCCCGTAACCATGTCTTGAACCAATTTATTATTATTATTATTATTATTATTATTTTTGATGTTGCAATGGACACAAATGTCCTTTTTATTTATAGGAATTATCCATAAACAGACCTATATATGCAATTCACTACAAGCTGAATTTACCACTAGTGTCTATAGAATTATCTTATGTCCTCAAAAATGTTTTTCCATAGTGCATGATTTTTTGATGTCTTTGACGTTTGCATCACATAAGCAGCTCCATATGAATGGCTTTTCTGATGAAGTAAACTTGCTCAGTAGCGCACCCGGTATAGCATTGCACTTGCGACACAAGCGCTCAAGCACGAGTCGCGTGCAACACAAGTCATAATAAAAGAGCTCAAAGACTTGTAGAAACAAGCTAAAATGACAGGGTTGCTTCAGCAAATGTGTTTTTATTTCATGTTTGCTTTTGTTAACACTATCAATAGGGTTTAGTGTAGGTGCGACGTTATTTTCAAACTTGATAGAGCTTTAACCTTTTAGCACCTCTCACTAGACATTTCATTTCCAGATTGCTTCGGCACATACAACAACCAGTGTTATAAAACACTGACAAGTTCACATTTATCTGTTTCAAATAGAACTGGTGTTTTTAGCGCCACTCACTGGTCATTTCAATTTGACAATGAGACTGAGTTAAAAGTAATGCATTTAAACTATTTGCAAATAAAATTTTTATTTAAAAATTTGCACGCAGTCACTCTTAAGGTCATTGCACACCGAGTCAGGAAAATTTCGGACGTTAAAAAATAAATACGACCTCACGTTATGTCAATCACGTTTACACACTGCCTCCGAAATATTCGTCCGTCATAAATAAATTCGGATCAAGTTCGAATTTTTTCCGTTTTTTGCATCCGTAGCAAGCATTTTGAGAGGTGTTTTGACAGTTCAGAGCCACCGTACAAGCGAACGCCAAAATCCAGAATG
>NW_015647124.1:2432942-2434130 GCF_001515625.1 Sinocyclocheilus rhinocerous
AAAGCATCAAACTGAGCCACTGACATCCTGAAGTAAACTTTGAATCGCCCGGGATAATCCCGCTGCTCCTTAATAAGGAGGGGGAACTCTCCTTCCTCTCTGTCTCAGAATTGGATGGACCCAATATTTCCTTTCTTTTTCTTTTTTTAAGAAGCGAGAGAACAACAAAATCATCCTCACTGCTTGAAGACTCCATTTAGTGCTGTTTTGTGAATTTTTTCGCAACGGATTAATTAATACGCATCGGACTCAATGTGCAAGGTTTCTGTGCGTGACACATTTTTAGGATTTCGAATACGAAAAAACGCATACGAAAATTTCAGACTCCATGTGCAGAGACCTTTAATCATGTGACAAATATGCTAAAAATGGCATATTAGTTTCACATTCGATTTAGCACATTCGATTGCGAATTGCATTACATGAATCACGTAAATTATAAATGCTGTTTAATTTCAAAATGTGAAATTTGACAAAAAAAAAAAGTTTTTGGAATGCAGCACTGGATATTATTGTTGGTTGTTTAACATTATCACAAAATAGTTTTTAAACATTAAATGTTTATCTACCTCGCACTCTTTCACCATTAAAACTGAAGCACCACGCTGGAATTTACGCTTGGTTTTTGTCAAAAGTAAAGCACCGCCTTCTTTGATTTGATTGGGCATTGACGGGCGCCGTTAGAGCGCTGAGGCAGACCAGCCTAAATACTGTGACTTTCAAAACTTTTCCTCATTCTAACAACACAGAGAGCGGTGTGTAATGGAGTGCAGCAATAATATCAAAATTATTTGGGGGGCGTTCTTTCTTTCTCATTGAGTGTCAACATAGCCACCGTACAAGCGAACGCCAAAATCCAGAATGGCGATTGTCAAGTTCATCCACTTCGTCTCACAGCACAAAGCACTGTATATAGATCCTTGCACACTGAGTTCACAAAACTTGGCGGTCTTCTTTTTAATATGTGGCTCTAGTATCGTTAGCAAAAGCATCAAACTGAGCCACTGACATCCTGGAGTAAACTTTGAATTGCCCGGGATAATCCCGCTGCTCCTTAATAAGGAGGGGGAACTCTCCTTCCTCTCTGTCTCAGAATTGGATGGACCCAATATTTCCTTTCTTTTTCTTTTTTTAAGAAGCGAGAGAACAACAAAATCATCCTCACTGCTTGAAGACTCCATTTAGTGC
>NW_015647124.1:2440398-2444959 GCF_001515625.1 Sinocyclocheilus rhinocerous
TTTTCTACTACACACTCAAAAGTGTGTACTTTTTCTTCACCAAAAGAGTACATACTTTAGGGCGTGGGACGCAGCATGATTGTGTGTGTCCATACCTTATACATACTGCCAGTCTCTGTTCAGGATCAATTGGTTCACGGAAATTGGTGGTCTTCTTTTTAATATGTGACTCCAGTATCGCTAGCAAAGCATCAAACTGAGCCACTGACATCCTGAAGTAAACTTTGAATCGCCCGGGATAATCCCGCTGCTCCTTAATAAGGAGGGGGAACTCTCCTTCCTCTCTGTCTCAGAATTGGATGGACCCAATATTTCCTTTCTTTTTCTTTTTTTAAGAAGCGAGAGAACAACAAAATCATCCTCACTGCTTGAAGACTCCATTTAGTGCTGTTTTGTGAATTTTTTCGCAACGGATTAATTAATACGCATCGGACTCAATGTGCAAGGTTTCTGTGCGTGACACATTTTTAGGATTTCGAATACGAAAAAACGCATACGAAAATTTCAGACTCCATGTGCAGAGACCTTTAATCATGTGACAAATATGCTAAAAATGGCATATTAGTTTCACATTCGATTTAGCACATTCGATTGCGAATTGCATTACATGAATCACGTAAATTATAAATGCTGTTTAATTTCAAAATGTGAAATTTGACAAAAAAAAAAAGTTTTTGGAATGCAGCACTGGATATTATTGTTGGTTGTTTAACATTATCACAAAATAGTTTTTAAACATTAAATGTTTATCTACCTCGCACTTTTTCACCATTAAAACTGAAGCACCACGCTGGAATTTACGCTTGGTTTTTGTCAAAAGTAAAGCACCGCCTTCTTTGATTTGATTGGGCATTGACGGGCGCCGTTAGAGCGCTGAGGCAGACCAACCTAAATACTGTGACTTTCCAAACTTTTCCTCATTCTAACAACACAGAGAGCGGTGTGTAATGGAGTGCAGCAATAATATCAAAATTATTTGGGGGGCGTTCTTTCTTTCTCATTGAGTGTCAACATCCGTCCATTTCCTCTGGATCATTTGTAATGGCGCTCACTCCATTTGTGCTCCGTGAGTGTCCCCTCACAGCTATTACTTGTGCCTTGGTTCACTAAACATTACAATGAAGATCCGCTTACCAGCATGTCTGATTAGCCACATTACGAATTCTCCCCCTCAATATTTCTACCTCCTCATTTCCTTCATGTTACTCAGTAATAGTCCTTGTGTGTTTATAGAGGGTTGTTAGACTGCTGATTTGCCTGCCAACTAAAGGTGCCACTGATATGCTATAGGTTACAGTTTTAGTCGGAGTTTATGTCTTTAAATGACCGCAACAAGTGGTAGTGCATTTTATTGGCCGCTTTTTTAGCCACCTCTGTATTTTCCCGTTCGTTTATCCCTTAGAGAATTTTGAAAGTTCCTTATTTTAAAGTTATACTTGAAAATTGGACAAAAAGATAAAGGTACTTAACAGCTTTAATGAAGGAAAGAACTACAATCCCATGAAGCACTGTGAATGACAAATTAAAAACGGTGGAGAAATATAAAAATACTGATGATTTAAAGACGTTGATTATGTATATATAAACAACATATGTTTATTGTAAAATATGCATCATAAATATCTTGGCAGCGGGAGAGCGCTAAAGAGCTCTTTTCGTGCGATTTTGCTTGTTTTGATTCTCTGATTGGTGGAGATTTTGTTGCAGAATCATAGGTAATGTAGTTTTTCACTAGAAATTCCACTGTTGAGCATGATTATTTAAAAAGGAAGTTGAAAAATGTGGACTGACGGCTTCAACAAAAGCATATAGCGTCGATTAACAACCACTTAGCTCACAGGAGGTATGTCTTTGTAAAGGTTTAATAGTTATCAATAAAAATCAATTCCCCTATGGAGAAAATGAATTTTTGGGATGGGATTTTTACTTAAATCTCATTGGTCTAAAACATATCTCCACATATTCAACAAATAGGTAAATATGTATACATCAAATATATTCTAATGGGCTGTGAATGTGTTCTCGTGCATCATTTTCACCTTCAGCATAGACAGAAGGTTAGACTAAAAATGACTGTGGGCCTGGACCTGGTTTATTCTCTGGAGCAGTGATTGTGAGCCTGATCTCACTCTTGTGTCTGAATGAGAACAAATCCCCACAGCTATGCTACAACCAGTGGAAAGCTTCCCGAAAGAGTCAAAGCTCCAAATGCTAATGCTTTTGAAATTAAATGCTCACACACATATGGCTTTGGTGTTTGGGTGTCCACATACATTTGGCCACAATCGGATTAGCATCTACACAATTTCCAGGAGTCAAGATTTTATCAGTGCGCCTGAAAAGAAGGATATTCATAAAAGATGATACCAGTTGATATAATCTGCTCTTTTTTTGGGGGGGGAAATAATTGGTGTTTTATTTATTTATGTATTTATTATTATGTATTTATTTTGATATTTGTTTTTATGAACAGAAACAGGAGTTTTGAATGAAAGCCCGTTTCCTCCACTGAATAAAAAATAAAAAAGGTAATTGCGACTTTTTATCTCACAATTCTGACTTTTTTTTGATAAAAGTCTTGATTGCATGATATAAACTCGCAATTGCGAGTTAAAAACTCATAACTGTCAGATATAAACTCGCAATTCTAAGAACATATCAGTCCCCCCCCCCCTCAAAATTGGACTTTAACTCACAATTGCGTGTTATAAAGTCAGAATTGCGAGATATAAACTCGCAATTCCAAGAAAAAAGTCAGAATTGTGAAATAAAAAGTTGCAATAACCTTTTTTTAAATTTTTTTATACAGTGGCGGAAACGGGCTTCCATAGGTTTGAGTGGCTTTGAATGGAACTTAAAAATAGTCTTCGCCGTCAAAGTCATCTTTAAAAGGAGATACAAGTAATACCAGTTGGTATATGTTGCATTTTTTAAAATGTATTTATTTATCTATTTATTTGTTTGTTTGTTTGAACAACCTGGAAAGAAAGACATCTGAAAGACAAGTGATACCAGTTGATATAAGTTGACTCTTAGTTGAATTTTTGGGGGGACTTTCATTCATTTATGCATTTATTTATTTATGTATTTATTTATGTATTTATTTGTTTGTTTGTTTGTAACACTTTATTTTACTATGTCCTTGTAGGTGTGACTTTATTTTTAGTACCAAATAGTCTACAAGTGATACCAGCTGATATAAAGTGACTTTTTTTTTCAACTTTTGGGGGGAAAATGTATTTATTTATTTATTTATCAGTACTTTTTAGTGGGTTTTGAAAGCAACTTAAAAATAGTTTTCAAGAGTTTCAAAAAGATATTTGGCCTCAATTATATCATTTTTGGACTCCTTTTAAAACAACCGTGAAAAGAGTGCTAAAGTGAGGTTGCGTGCTGCACTGAATGGAGGAGATGTAGCGAGCGTTGGCCTGTCTGAGCTCTGAATCAGCGCAGCTGCTGGCTTTGGAGAGCTCTTCACTGAGGATCTCCCCTCACTCTCATCAATATTTCATCTCCTGCTCATATTAGTTCATCAGTGCTAAGTGAATAGGCTTTAAGATTACTGAAATATTGAACAATATTTTGTAGGAGATTCAAACTAGTTAATATATGTGTCCGACTGAAGGAGCCGTGTCCCATGAAACCTTATAATATGCTTGACAAGGGTCAGTTCAAGAAAAAAAAATCTGTTTTTAATTACATGAAAACTGTGTTGATTTAGCATATTTGAGATGCATTTCCTTGTTAATATTTTTTATTAATATTTGATATGAATTAATAACATTAATATTTATTAATATTATGAATTAGTTTTTATTTTTAGTTGTATTTTATTTTTTGTTTTTTTATTTATTTAGAGTTTTTATTTTTTATTTTTTTTAGTCTTATTTATTTTAGTACATCAAGTTAAACTGAATGAAAACAAAATATGTTGCAACTGTTTCAGTAAATATTTATTTTATTTCAAGTAATGCATTTTTTATGGTTTTAGTTTCAGTTACCTATAATAACCCTATATGATTTATTTATTTATTTATTTTAGTAGATGGGGGGAAGCATAAGATCACACATTTAAGAAAATGTCCATGCAATCAGTGGACAGTGATTCACTTTGTCAACCTCCAAAAGTGGAGCTGAAAAACTGACATAACAGTCTAAATGACTCATACTTTATATTCTGAAGGCTGTCGCTGCAATTCTTTTGTATGCTTTTTCTCAGCAACAGAATAGAAACAGTTTTCATATGTGAATGATTGAGGCATTTCAAGGCTGCGTTACGGTGAGCGCTTGGGCCGGTATCAGCGTGATGGTGGTTCAAATGTTTCTGCAGCGCTGTAAATGGATGTTTCACTGTTTATCTCGAGAATGTGCACAAGGACCTGCTGGAGCTCCCGTCCTCTTCCCTCAGTTACCATGGTGATCTGGGCCGCACATTCATGATGTAGCCGTGTGTGTGTGTGTGTGTGGACTGCCCACAGGTGCGAGTGCTGTTGCTCACCCACTCTGGCTCTGAAATGCAGGTTTGGTTTTCTCACCGTGTCTACAGTGATTCGTGTGCCTG
>NW_015647124.1:2445727-2510255 GCF_001515625.1 Sinocyclocheilus rhinocerous
TAATTTAATTTAATTTAATTTTATTTAATTTTATTTAATTTAATTTAATTTTATTTTTAATTTAATTTAATTTTGTTTTATTTTGTTTTATTTAATTTAAAAAAAAATTTTTAATTTAATTTAATTTTTTTTATACCCACCCTCCTGAAAGTTTACAATATATATCTTATTATTTATGTATTTGTTTTGAAATGGCTTAAAATAAACTTTTTAAAAACTTGACAGTCATTGTTTTTACAATGAACAAAATGATAGTTAATTATATAATGTATTATTATTATTATTATTATTATTATATGAAAAATGTCACAAAGATTTCCACAAAAAAAAAGGTCTTGAATCTGTTCATTGAAATAAATCGTTTGAAATGATTCAGAATGGAAATGCTAAAACCATTTTTGCTTTGATATCAAAACCTCTGAACGCTTTCAATGCTCTGAGTTGTGAAACACGAAAGAATCTTCAGTGAAACTTAAAGCCCAAATGAGAAAGATGATGAAAGAAAACCTGTGCTATTGAGCGCATCAGCAGGTGATTCAGAGGACAGCAGGGCTGGACGCAGCTTACGCAAATAATTAGCAACACATCTCTTTAATAACCTTTCTCTGCTCTGCTCTATTCATCACAATCAACACACGCGCTGGAAAGATGTAATTTCGATTAGCTCGCCAAATTCCCAGCATTCAGTCGTGGCTGAGGAAAGATTAGTGCTGTGATTTGTATGGTTGACATTATTAACTGTGTTTTGGTTCGCTCATTAAAGCTAAACGGCGTCTGTCATGGTGTCAGGGAAATCCAGGACGTTCACGCGACACACAGACGCTGTTAGCGGCTTTCTCAAAACATTCGCACACCTCACTGATCGCAGAATTCGCAGCAGTATTTGTGCATTTGTCCTTGATAACATGCAATTTTGCTCAATTGACTTGCACTTTCAAGGCTTTATTGTGAAATAATGCTGGGAAATTTTGACTGGAACCTTGAATTTATAGTTCGTTCAGACATCATACCATCCACATCATGGTTTTGTATTGTTTGAACTGATCGCAGAATTCGCAGCAGTATTTGTGCATTTGTCCTTGATAACATGCATTTTTGCTCAATTGACTTGCACTTTCAAGGCTTTATTGTGAAATAATGCTGGGAAATTTTGACTGGAACCTTGAATTTATAGTTCGTTCAGACATCATACCATCCACATCATGGTTTTGTATTGTTTGAGAAGTATCAGTGTTCTGGGAGTTTGTGCTGTCAAGCACTGACAGGAATGTAAAGCTCTCTCACTGAATCATCACGAACATCTATTTCTCTAGCAGATGCACTTATTGTATATACACGCACACATCTTATACATATTTCTGCATTCACACATGAACAAACCGCACTTGTGGTATCAGTGTTTTGAGACGCGTCTTCATAGCCGCTGACCTCGAATGAACTTGAACACGCGCTCGCACACAAGTGCAGCCCAGTTGTTTAGCACTATCAGAGATGTAGAAGATGTTGCGTACAATGTGTGTACAATGAGCTGCGCTATCTGAAGGAAGTGTTAGACATGCTCTGCTGAACCCCGTCTTTGTTAGGAGTGTGTGTTCTCCTCTCAAGTGTGTGTATTTGTCTAACATGAACCTGAAATGCACAAAACACACATAATTGTTTCTCCTGACAGTGATCCGCACTTTGATTTGTGAATTTCTGCACCAGTTCTGCTGCTTGTTTGAGTTTACAGTGATCAAAGAATTTTATCTTGCGTAAGAAATTAGAGCTTATTTTAAGAATCAAAGTTTTTGCAGTGTGGCATGACATTTATTAAGTCGCTTAAAATGCGTTTAGTGTATACTACACTAACAACAAAAATGACACGATACAGTAATATATGTTTGTTTGACATTGCATTACCATGATAACCTGGCAGGGATGCACTGATTCTAATTCTGGCTGATAATGATAATTACTTGTTTGAAATTGCAGATAACCAATAAATGGACAAATTATACAACTGTATACAATTTTGCCTAACCAAAAAAAAACCTAAAAAAATAAAATCAGTCATTTTAAATGCTACAAGTGCATTACAAAAATTATAATGTTCAGTATGATAAATAAACATTTCTAGAGATCATATTTAATGAGTGTTTTACATAATGGCAAAGGTAATGTAAATGTAAAAATAGAGGAGATAAATGTGCAATCAAATATAAAACACGCAACTTTTTTTCTTCTCCAGATGTTAACTGATGGACTGGAGTGCTGTGGATTAGTTGTGGATTATCGTGATGTTTTTATCAGCTGTTTGGAAAAATTAAAACGAGATAAAATTCTCATTGGTTGTAATTTAATTTATGCGTAGAAACAAGCATAACTATTTACCAATGAATTAAAAAAGAAACTTAATTCAAGAAATATTCTCTGAAAATGTATTGGATCTTAATATCACATTTTGCTTATCAAGTAAATACATCTTGTTTACTGGAAAACAAGGCAAAAATACTGATCTGATCGGGCCATCTGGTCACCGTAATGCTTGTGCATTTATGTGTTTGACTGATGTTCAGGATCAGTGAACGCATACAGTATGGCATGTCTTGCATTCAGAGTTCAGCATCACAATAGCATTCACACAGCATTCATACACGGAAACACACTCAGCTTCAGTCGTCATGTATCTCACGCGGAACGCATTTGAACTCTATAGTAAGCAACACTGTAATGCTTCTTCTCATAAGGGCTGCTTGTTTTGAGAGAGTCACATGAGCACTGGATCCGCATTGCTGGTGGAAGCACAGCCTCCTGCTGTTGTTCAGGGCAGGCATCTGTCAGTGTGCGTTCGGTGTGAATGCTTCACATTTCCCCGTGAGCTGGATTCATGTTCAGCCATTCCTGTGCCATCTGAAGCTCTCATGGAATGCGGCTGGAGTTTTGCTGAATTCACATTGCATCTGACACTACCATTGCAGAAAACAAATATTAAGGTGCTTAGATGTTTGCTAATTTCCCCTTGTGAAAATCAAGTGTGCTTAACTGTATTGAATGTGCGCTTGTAGTGTACTTCATATCTTAAAATTCTGTGTTTTTAAAAACTCTACTTGCAGACAATATAATATTATTGAAACACAAATACACTTATTTTAATGTGTTGACTAACATAGTAATGCACATGTAAAGTATTTGATTATAAGTGTACGTGTATTTTTTGATATTACGTTTAAAAGTTCATATATTTCAAATGTACTAAATTGCAACGTTAACATTGCATTAATGTGTAAATGCAAATATATTAAAAAACAAGTTTCAATAGAAATGACATTGAAGTATATTTTAGTTCACCATTCATTCACTTTAACCATATTTTAAAGACAATAGAAGTTATTATAAAATTACATTTAAAGGTGTACTTCAGTCCTACTTACAGTAAGTAGGTCAAAAAAGTACCCGTTAAATTCAACTAACTGCATTGAATATAAATTTTAAATGGAAATACTTTTTCATTTAATTGCTGTGTAAGTGTCAAAAACTTTACATTCAACTTTACTACTGTTGTTGTTAACGTTTCTGACAGATAATATCATGTTATTTTTTGCGTTTGCCTTACTGAATGTGGTGTCCTGTCAGCAATAACCTGTCAGTGTTGCCAGATAATTGCTATGAAAACAAATAAAAACCGGAAAATAAGAGAAGATAAAGACATTGCTAACCCTAAACTGCAACTTCCCTCTTTATTAACTTTCTAAAGTGTCAAATTAAGTGGAAAAGACGAGTTCAAAGACGCTTATAATAGCTGGATCTGGCTCCCGCGCCCTCACTCACAACTCTCTCAAGCCTCATTCGCACCGCCAGCGTCTCGCAGCGATCGTTTTCATATCATGGACGCTAAACATTATTGCAAACTGTCTAAACGTATTCATGCAGACAAGTTTTAAACAGCAAATTAGTCATTCAGAGAACAAATGTTATTTTTGAACATGAAAAATTTACCTCATAGCTGGCTACGGCCATGGTCTCAAGAGATGTTCTTGATTATAATTATATTCGTTTAATCATATTTGGTGACCATGTTGTAGTATTTCTTTAAAACAGATAGTTCTGATTGGTCAATAAAGCATTTTTACAGTAAGTCACGCTAGAACAACACTCGCACTCTTTTTGCTACTGTTGAGAGACTGACAAACCCCCCAAGTCAGATTGCCAGTGAAATGCTCTCCGACAGCAAATGCAATGAGTTTGCTTCCTTCTTTTCTGAGAAGATCAATAATATCAGGAAGGCGATTAGCACATCCCCAAGTTATGCAGAGGTTAGACAGATTCGACCACAATATCAAAAAGAAGATACTATGTCTGCTTTTGAAGAAATTGATAGCAAAATTTTGGAAGAAATAGTACAGCACCTTAAATCATCAACCTGCTATCTTGACACACTTCCCACATATTTTTTCAAAAGGGTGCTTAACTGTTTGGAAGCAGATCTATGTCAATGGAGAAAATATATAAACATTTTATGTCTAACTACTTAAAGATCCACTGAAGTGCCTTGAAACGTGCAGCGTTCGGGACATAGCCCCGCCCCGCCCCCTTTTTAAATAGCCAATAGCATTTCATTTATATTAGAGCTCGGGCTAATAATATGTTTAACTAAGAATTGTTTGTTCAGTATGCCTGTCAATGTATTTGTGATATAGCACAGGCTCTCGTATCTTATTGCTTCAGTATGGATTTTTGGCCCGTAATCAGATCACATAATTAAATAATGGATATGAAATGAAATCAGGTGAATGCATCTGTATGTTTTACAATCCAATGCTGTACCATTAGCGGTAGTGAAACCCAATCCTCCCTTTGATTTCATCCATCTGTGTTCTCTTCTACTCTGACCTTGGCTTGTGACCCTTCTGTCATCACAACCCCCGTTTTGAGTGTGTGTGTGTGTGTGTGTGTGTGTGTGTGTGTGTGTGTGTGTGTGTGTGAATGAGTTTGAGAGGAGCCCCTGCATTCCCATGTCTGATCTCGGCTGTGGCACAGAGTCCTGCTAACAGCAGTCACATCTCCTGCTGGGACTGCAGCTCGTTCTGCATCTCTCTCTGCATCTGTCGGTGACTCATTGAGGACATTTTTAGAGCTTTGCATTCACAGTCGCAAGTTATTGCAGACAACTGTTAGTATTAGTTGGGCTTGTGTGTGCAGACGGTCAGAGATGCTCTACTGCATGGGTCAAATACACACTGCAGAGTTTTAGGGGTGTCACCTCATACAAACTCAGTGTAGGAACTACTGGAGAAGATATAAAACATAACTTTCTAGGTGTTTATTTAGTTATTTAGTTCTTTATGCAAGTTATTATAAAGTAAATATCAGTGTTTGATATTTAACATTGATATACTGTTGTAGTTTTTGTTAATCAAATTAGATTTTATTTGTATATGTTCTTTTAATTGTACTTTCAGTTCAATTTTTGAGTAAATTTGTTGTATGTTTTTGTCATTTGTATAATTTTTTTTCATATGTCTCTATTGTTCTTTATTAAGTTTTTAGTTTAAGTTATTTACTTCAACTTTAAGTTTTTTATTTTATTTTAGGCAATGTTAATTTTATTTCAAGTAATAAAAAATTTGTTTTAGACAATTTTATATTATATATTAAATATTACATAATATATGATTGCATTATTTAATATGTTTATTCAAATTTCTGAAGGATCGTGGGACACTGAAGACTGGCGTAATGTTTGATAATTCATATTTGATATCACAGGAATAAATTACACTTTAAAATATATTCAAATAGAAAGCAGTTATAATAAAATGTAATAATATTTCACAATATTACTGTCTTGACTGTATTTTGATCCAATAAATGCAGCCTTGATGAACAGAATAGACTTCTTTCAAAAACATTAAATAATCTTTCCGACCGCAAACTTTTGAACGGTAGCGTACAGTGAATCAGACATCTCTGTACACATTGCATGTATTTAAAGGGGTCATATGATGTTGCTAAAAAGAACATTATGTTGTGTATTTGGTGTAACGCAATGTGTTTATGCGGTTTAAGGTTTAAAAAACACATTATTTTCCACATAACATTATTGTTTCTCCTCTATGCCCCGCCTTTCTGAAACGCCTTTACAAAGCTCATCTGTCTGAAAAGCGAGGTGTGCTGTGATTGGCCAGCTATCCAGTGCATTGTGATTGGCCGAATACCTCAAGCATGTGATGGAGAATGTTACGCCCCTTACCATACTGTGATGCCGTGTCCCGGCGCAACGAGACAAAACCAATAAAACGCATTATAAACGATTTTTGTAGCATCCAGTGGGGACATAATTACGGATTATAATGACTTATACTGTTTTCTTATGCGTTGCGTTGTGCATCGCGCCGCGTAAACATAAAACCATGTCTGCTCTTTCTTTGTGTAAACATTTGGGCAGCGTTATGCAAATCTTCCCACATAGTGAGGTAGACATGTGGGGGCGTGTTTAAACGAGGCGTTTTAGGAGGGCGTGGACTAGTCTTAACTTTTATAAAGAATATCTCTTTGGGTTTGAGACTTTACTCTTTGGGGGTAAAGTTTTTTTAAACTTTAGGGATCTTATCTATGCACGAAGAGCATGTAACACTCCAAAGAGAAAGGAAAACTTGAAATTGCATCATATGACCCCTTTAAAAAAAAAAAAGCTGTCACTATACATTATTTTTATGGGGGTGAATTTTTAGATGTGATTGTCACTTTTGTATTTTATCTGAATATTGCATGTGAAAAAAACTGAAATTTAGTGATAAATATTAGCTGCAGTGTGTAAGTGCCCATTATAATAGTTTAGACAGGGATTTTCAGGGTAATTGATTTTTCATAAGCTTTAATCACTGATATTCTGGCCATAAATGTGTGAAATTGTGAACATTTCTTGAAGGTTTTTTTGCAAACTTGACCCAAGGCGACGTCTGCACCGGTTTTCTTCATCGCTCAGTGATCTTTGCACCTGGTTTTCTCGACCGTCTGCACACTCCTCCCACTGTTCACACTCATCTGTATTCCAGTCGTGTGGAAAGTCTAGAGTGGTTTGTCTTGGGCTGTTTTGAGAGCTCGGTCAGCGGTGTGGATTTTAGCTGTTCCTCATCCGTCTTAAACCCCTCTCAGCAGCATCATTCCAGCGCAGTATCTGCTGTCTGTCTTCACTACTGACATGGGGGGAATTTATAGCATTTATAGCATCCTTCCTAATATATATATATATATATATATATATATTTCACACACACACACACAGTGGGTTTAGAAAAGAATCAGCACCCTTTAAAATAATCACATTTTTCAACCTGAAATGAAGATGGACACAGTATTTACTCAGTGCAACTTATAACATCCAAGTGAAAGATATATCTGTTGGGATTTGTCTCTAATAACTTTGCACAGCTTTGCAATATTTGCCCACTCTTCTTTGCAGAAGTTCAGTTCAGTTTGATGGTGAGCGTTTGTGGACTGCAGTCTTCAAGTCATTGCACACATTTTTTCACATGCAGACAGTATTTTTTTTTATATTTGTTTAGTGGTATCTTTTTTATGACTGAAGGCCATTATCACTAAATGTCATATTTAGCTACCTGTGCCCTTCAACAAGTAGGAAATATACAGAAATTGAATAAAGTTATCAAACACTAAATTCTATATGAAATATAGATGAATCCTTAAAGCTACAGAAGTTATTGATTTCCTCTTTTGTTCTTTGATGAACAGACATCACAGCAGCTGGTTATGAGGTTGTTTTGGCTGCTGAACATGACGCAGATCGGACACGCATCGTATTTTCTCACAACATAATGAGTTGAATCGGGTGTGTTGCTGCTGCTCCAGGACAGTTTTGAAAACCACTGCATTTCAGAGACATGTTCTTAACTCTGACTCATATATAACACATACTTACATACATGCACAGTTTTAATGCAGCTTTAATCGCCTTTTAATCTGCCTGGCGCTGAGGTGAAGTTGGAGTGCGCGTTTGAAAAGTTTCCCGTATGATGTGCTCGTAAAGACGTTTTAAATAAGCACAATTCTTGTCAAGAAAAAAAGAGACAGAAGCAGCGAGTGAGTGGGGTGATCAAGCCTAGCTCCGCCCCTGCGTTAATTGCGTTAAATATTTTTAACGCTGTTAAACTGAAAAAAAAAACATATATATACTAATATATATATATATATATATATATATACATACATACTAATAATCATTATGAAATATTTATGATTAATAATAATTATGAAAATATAATAATGATATATACTTTTCAGGTTTTATCTCCTATTGCTTCCTTAAATATACATATTTACATTAATAATATGAATTAGTAATATAATAAAATGTATACATATATTTTATATAGGCAGTTTTGAGGTGGGATAAAGAAGCAATAGGTGATAAAAAAAATGAAAAAAATATATATACTAATAAGAATTATGAAAAAAATATAATAATTATATATACTTTTCATGTTTTTAATCTCCTATTGCTTCCTTAAATATAAATATTTCCATTTAATATTTTATATACAGTACCATATATTTAGGAAAAATATAATAATTCATTATATTATGTGATAAAAAAAATGAAAAAAAAATATATACTAATAAGAATTATGAAAAAAATATAATAATTATATATACTTTTCATGTTTTTAATCTCCTATTGCTTCCTTAAATATAAATATTTCCATTTAATATTTTATATACAGTACCATATATTTAGGAAAAATATAATAATTCATTATATTATATTATATTATATTATATTATATTATTTATACTTTTGCTATATATCTTAGTGCTGAGTTTTGTTTAGTTTAAAAATGAATTTTGATTTCATATTGATTTCCGAATTCATATCTGGACCTGACATAAAATGTTGGTTGTCATTATTTTAATAAACTAAGCAAAATAGTGTCTCCTCTTGACATTCATTATTGTTTTGTAAAAGAGCAGCTTTGACATTTTCATAAATCTTTTTGTGTTTTAACAATTGTGCATGTTAATTTTCATAAATCTAAATAATTTTTAATGGTGCATTTAAAATTCAGCCAGTTTAAATTTCTGAAGATGTGTGTGTGAGAGCGAGATGCGTAACGACTGGAGTCATTTACACCATGAGTCAGCAGGCCTGTACTGAGACTCCATCCTCGTCCATCTCCTCCGTCTCTGTGTGTCGGTTGTTTAGGATGCTGCTCGGTTTGCTCTGTCACTACCTGCCGTGACTCTCAGTGGATGATAAATCTGTACACTGTCTCTTCTGCCAGACTTCAAATCTCGCATACTCGCACCTGTGCCACTCCTGCTGGGCAAGCATGCATGACAAGAGTGAAAAAACCACTGAGAGAGACAGCATGCCCACCCCCGGGAAACTACAGCCACCCTTCCTACCGCACTGCCTGTTGCCATAGCAACCATCTGTCTTCTCCATAGCGCGGGAATGCGAGGATGACAGGACAGAGCGGGAGGAGGAGGAGGAGGGGGGTGGGGGGGCAAGGAAGTGTTTTATGCTGTCTTCTCCCATCTGCATGGCCTCTCTCACAGGGAATGTGGGTCATTTCAGCCAATCACTCGATTGATCATCACGTCTCTGATTCGCTCTGAGTTACAGATATGATCACGAGCACCAGTACATTTCTCTATATTTACATATATGTAATCACATCCTGCTCATTTCAGCTCGTTTAGATAGAGATCAGTAGCAAAACAATGTTTAACGTGGTTTGATCGGTTTGATTCAGTTCAAATCACTCGAATTCACTGAATTGATCCAAAACTCATCAACTCACTTGCGGAATCACTCCGAAAGTTTTTTGTGTGATCTTCATTTTGTAAATAACAAAGGATATTTGTATAATATACAAATATTTCATAATATTTAATACTATTAAGTAACATATGTATATTATAATCTACAACTGTATGTATTAATGTTCAAACATTTGGGATTAGTAGGATTTTTTGAAAATGTCTCACCAAGGCTGCATTTATTTGTTTAAGAATACAATAAAACAGCAATATTTTGAAATATAATTACAATTTAAAATAACTGTTGTCTATTGTAATGTATTATAAAATGTAATTTATTCCTGTGATCAAATAATTTTTTAGCATCATTACTCCAGTCTTCAGTGTCACATGATCTTCAGAAATCATTCTAATATGCTGATTTGCTGCTCAAGAAACATTTCTGATTATTATCAATGTTGAAAACAGTTGTGCTGCTTCATATTTTGGTGGAAATCATGATACATTTTTTAAATTTTCAGGATTGTCGATGAATACAAAGTTCAAAAGAACAGCATTTATTTGAAATAGAAATCTTCTGAAACTTTATAAATGTTTTTAATGTCACTTTTGATCAATTCAGGGTTGTAGTTAAAAATTTTAATTAAAACCAAAACCACACACACCATGGTCGAAACTAAAACCATAAAAAAACATTTTTGTTAACTTGATTGAAATGAAATGAAATAAAATAACCCCTATTATATAGTATGAAAATATTTTTATAATATATAAAAAATGACATTATAATATTGGTTAAAAAAACGTTTCGTAACACTGACATGTATGTAAATCAGTGTTATTGATTATTGCTAGGATTGTCATATTGATGCATCTAAACAGATTATTGAATGTCATCCTTTCTTCTATTCCTTGACCAACAGTAACATTAAGGAAAACTTGATCATTTTAACTAACTAACATTTTAACTGTATTTTGTTCCTTAAACATCTTGGCAACAGGGGCTGTTCAGATGAAATGATGATTCCCCTTAACGAAACAAATCACCTTTTAAGCCTTTTAAAGGGGTCATATGATGCTGCTAAAAAGAACATTATTTTGTGTATTTGGTGTAATGAAATGTGTTTATGCGGTTTAAAGTTAAAAAAACACATTATTTTCCACATACTGTACAAAGGAAAAAATGAAATTGCATCATATGACCCCTTTAATACGTAAACACAGAGATGTTTGTTGAATGTAATAAAATGTCAAGATGCAATTTGTAGCTATATCCACCAGCCCTAATGATCTCACCTGAAGAGAAGTTTCTTAGATGTTCCATTTATAGCATATGTGTTTTAATACGTAACAAAGCCGATGTACGTGAACGTTTCATCATATAGATAGCAGCTCCGCAGTGTATTTGAGGTAGGTGCGTGGGTGCTGTGACTGTCTATGTATAGACTCATTTCCAGCACTGACATTCTCACTGCAACCTGCACGCAAACACAAATGTACACTAAAATCTACCGGGCCGCACACACGAATGCTTCGTTTTATATAACCAGCAAATCCAGAGACTGGTCTGCTCATTTCAACATCTTTCCTGGAAGAGAAAGGAAAGGAATTTGCCATCGAGTCATTATGAGACGAGGAGCTCAATCAAGTCTGTGCTGCCTGTCAGTCAGGTCTGTCCAGTCCATTAGAGGCCTTCAGATGTATATTTAAATTCGGCACAGTGTTATCTGACTGCCATTGTTGCTGTATCACACAGGCGCGCAGGTTTAGAGTAAGTACTCTTTCACTTACAGGAAAAAATGAGAGCATATGCATAAACATACACATTTGTGTTTCAAACCCCAGTCAGCTGCCTAGATGGTATTTTTAGACGCTGTAGGAGCGCTGCAATTGATAGTCTATTGAAAGCAGTGTGTTGTAGCTTGTTCCCGTGATGTTTTGGAGTGTTAATATGACAGGCTTGTGGAGGGTGTGTCGCTAGACAAGTTGAGACTCCTGTTTGATGTTGACACTCGGTCAGTTGTTCAAACTTTTGAGATTGTATCATCAGATCATGCACATGCGTTATTGCTACGGGCTCATTGAGGAAAGCCGTTTGTCCGGTCTGTCTGTTGTTGTTGCTGTGCAGGAAGGGGAATTTCACTCTCACGGTGTGTAAGAACAGGTTAAATGGTAGTGTAGCGAGGAAAAATGATGGATTACTTGTGAAAGCAATGCAAGTTGACCTGTTTATGGTTTTTATGAGCTCTTTAATATCTCAAGTCTTTCTTCTTGACAGCAGTGAGATTAAATGGGGAACAAATGGAGGCTTTTGCTTGAGTGTCGTGATTCTCCTGAGAAAAAGAACTCAGAAAAACATCTCAGTAAACATCTCAATAATGTCTCAAACTGAGGTTTGCTTGAAGATACCAATCAAAAGTCAGATATTTCACTGTGAACTCAAAAGTTATCATGAAATTCTTGTAAAACCAAATTATCTGATCTGTATCACATTATTTCCATAGCTCTTATACTGTATATTATATCATATTTGTCAAAAACGTACAAATATGTAAACAAATGTTGTTGTTTATTACTGCGGATTGTTATATTGGTCCATCTAAAACAGATTATTTCTTCTCTTTCTTGAAAAACAGTAGTAATAATAATAATAATACATTTGTAATGTGTCTTCTTAATACTCAAATGACTACCACATTGCAAAAAAAACAAAACAATATATGATACATAATAACAATTATTAAATATTAATGGTAAACGAATAGCAATAAAATAAATAGTAAAAGTAAGGAAAACTTATACAATATTTATACAATAGTTATACAATAATTGTTGTTGTTTATTACTGCAGATTGTTATATTTTAATATATAATAATAAGTATATAATAAATATCATCCTTTCTTCTGTTTCTTGACAAACAGTAATAATAATAATAATAATAATAATAATAAAACTAATATAGCTAACAAGAGATGGCAAAAAAGCTAAATAATACATAATGTATGATACAACAATGATTAAATATTAATGGTAAAATAAATAGTAATAGTAAGGAAAACATGCCTTGATTATTTAAACTACAGTTTAACAGCATTTTATTTCTTGAATTTAATATTTGGAAATTATGTTTGGTTGAAATGATGGTTCCTTTCAATAAAACAAATCACTTTTTAAAGCCTTTTTATACACAACATGGAGAAGTGTATTGAATATTGTATATTCAATTGTAATAGTTGTCTCATTTGTATCCACTTTAATTTCTTACAAGGAATTTTAGGAGAAATGTTTGAGACAACGTTGATGCTTAAGTGAAACATGAGTGAAATCTTGAGCTCTAAACTGAGCAGTACAGCTGTCCTCTCATTGGCTTTGTTGTTTTCTGATCTTTCTTCTATGCTGTATTGTTTTGTGGGGCAGGACAGTCCACCCCGACCTTCCCTAAACAGCTGAATGTTTCACTGAAGACTCATTAGAAACACGCCCCACACACACACACACACTGTCCCTCCCAGACATGCGGCTGCGGCTGTGTGTTCATACGCTCTTGCGCTGACGCTGCTGGACGCGCCGCATGCGGGATTCATGTGTGATGTGTTGAAGGAATGGCATGCCAGGGAACAGGTGTGTTTTGATATTTTCTCATCCTCACCTTTCTCTCTTTCTCTGTCAGTCTCAGTCTCTCCTGCTTTTCTTTGAATGAGTGTTTATACTCCTCTCTCATTCTGTTTGCATTATGTTGGCGTGACTAAACTTGGCTCAGGCAGTGCTTCATAACTGGTTCTGCTTCAGGACTCAGATTTTACATTGATCATTAAGTGGCGACCCAACACAGAGTCAAAACTGATTTTTTTTTTAAATGATACTTCTGAATTCTGATTGAATGAGCCACATTTGAGACGGTTGTAAAATGAATATAAGCACAATTGTGTTGAACATTATAATAATGTGTAAGGTGAGTGTAATAATGAACTACGCACTTAAAAGAAGACTTAAATTATTATAACAGATGTAACTTTCTATTTAACATTATTGTGTATTGGCGTATATATTTTATAAAAGCAATAAACCACACAAGCTTGTGTGTTACAGTGATTTTACCATGGTAAAAGAGGCATCTCGTGGATTATTGCTTTATCGCACCAGTGTAAACAAAATTAAATGTTCATTTTGATTTATTCATAATCTATCTATCTATCTATCTATCTATCTATCTGTCTGTCTGTCTGTCTGTCTGTCTGTCTGCCTGTCTATCTATCTGTCTGTCTGTCTGTCTGTCTGTCTGTCTGTCTGTCTGTCTGTCTGCCTGTCTATCTATCTGTCTGTCTGACTATATCTATCTGTCTGTCTGTCTGTCTGTCTGTCTGTCTGCCTGTCTATCTATCTGTCTGTCTGACTATATCTATCTGTCTGTCTATCTATCCATCTATCTATCTATCTATCTATCATCTGTTGTTCGTACATTTGTTTATCTATCTATCTATCTATCTATCTATCTATCTATCTATCTGTCTGTCTGTCTGTCTGTCTGTCTGACTATATCTATCTATCTATCTATCTATCTATATGTATGTCTGTCTGACTATATCTATCTATCTATCTATCTATCATCTGTTGTTCGTACATTTGTTTATCTATCTATCTATCTATCTATCTGTCTGTCTGTCTGTCTGTCTGTCAGGCTGTCTGTCAGGCTGTCTATCTATCTGTCTGTCTGACTCTATCTATCTATCTATCTATCTATCTGTCTGTCTGACTCTATCTATCTATCTGTCTGTCTGTCTGTCTGTCTGTCTGTCTGTCTGTCTGTCTATATCCATCTATCCATCTATCCATCTATCCATCTATCCATCCATCTATCCATCTATCCATCCATCCATCTCTGTCAGTAAGGCCTAAATAGCCTTCAAATTAAAATCATCACACTTTAAGCGGTTTTACCTGTATGTCTTCTTGACAAATGTTCCTTTTCTAGCTCTCTGCTTCTCTCTCTCTCTTTCTTTCTGTGAGCTGTTAGCTGATTATATAGCATGGTGTGAGCTGGTTGATGTAGTTCGTGTCTCTGTCAGTCTGATCCTGAAGCGTCGTCTCCGTATGTAGCCATGCAGCAGCTCTAAAGGAAGACCGCAGGGTGATTTTACTCGGCTAAGAGAACACAGAGAGAGATTGATGGCGCTCTGAGGGTGAGGCGTCATTTAAGATGTGTGGGAAATCACTTACGGAATTGTTGAATTTTCATGCGGAATCCATATCTCATGATATAGTTGTCATGAGCAGCGGAAGATGTGAAGCTCATAATTAACTTTTTCTGTTGTGGTGAGCTAGTTTGCTGGTTTCACTTTACACTTGACTCAATTTCACGCTCTCTCTCGCTCTCTCTTTCTGTCTTTAGGGGGGTTAGGTCCAGATCTCGGCCCCCCTCCCTCAGTGGACGAGGCAGCAAACACGTTGATGACTCGTCTTGGCTTCCTACTCGGAGAAAAAGTGAGCGAGGGTTCTCAAGGGCCGCAGTACAGCATGGATGAGCCTGATGACGCACAGGTGGGTTATTCAACCTCACCTCCTGCTATAAATATACACCTCCTTAAGATATAAAAGAAACTCAGAAAGGCTGGATCTCACCTATTTCACCCTAAAAGCAAAGACAAATAGTAGACATTCTGACATATTAAGAAAGTGAAGCTTGTTTAGGACCATTTTTTGCTGATTTTATTTATTGTGACATTAGATTCATGACAATTAAACACGTTTTTCCCCAAAATTACTGTAATGTTTCTAGATGTTTTACTTTGGAATGTATCTGTAATTCTTATTCTTCCTAGTCATGCTGTAAAGCGGTAATGTTTGTACCATAATACAATATATCATAATATTACAGTTTCTTTGGCCCATTTTTTAAATCAGTCTTAATATTTTCTACATCGCAAGTGCAGTTGTCATTGTTTAATGGGACAATTGCATGTGTGCAAATGACTTAATGACTTAAATGTTACCCAAATATTTGTCGTTCTTCAAAACCTTGTTACTGTGTCAATGAATTGGCCAATGCCACTAAAATAATTTTAATAATTGAATGGATCATTTTGCATATGATGGCTCACACACTGAAATAATGTTTAGAAGTTATGAAGAGTTTGACAGTTCACTGAGAATCCAAGCCATGTGCATTTAGTTCAGGGGTAGGCAACGTCGGTCCTGGAGTGCCGATGTCCTGCAGAGTTTAGCTCTAACCCTAATCAAACACACCTGAGCAAGCTAATTAAGGTCTTCAGGATTACTAAGGCTACAGTCAGGTGTGGTGTGTGTGAGTGTGAGTGTGTGTGTGTATGGACTTGTCACTCTGACCTTAAGTGGTTGTGAATGTTTTAAGGCAAGGTGCTTTGCCTGTTGTGATGTTTGATGTTAATCGTGGTAGTGGGCAGATTAGCCGTGCCATGCTTCATTATGGCCTGCCTGGGGCCTCAGCGCCCACCTAACCCGAACCGACACTGGCTCAGCCTGTCACAGAGTGCCACCGCCGTCCCATCAGGAGCCGAGAGAGAGGACTTCCTGCTGCCAGCTGCAGACTTCCAGAGCTGATAGAGATTAATTGGTCAACTGCAAACACAAGCTGAGACACTGAGAGCAAAGGCTTTGTGTGCAGGGTTTAGGACTGAGTGGGAGGATGAGTCCGTGTTCCACCCTGACCAGCAGCACCGCCTCGCCTCCTGCCTGCAGTCCATGCTCCACTCTTCCTTCTGCTGCTCCAGGACAGGCCGTCACCAGCCCCACATCCACCCTGGAGAGCAGAGACAGCGGCATTATCGGTGAGTGACTGACATTTGGGGTCAGTAAGATTGGTTATGTTTTCAAAAGTGGCATTTATTTGATCAAAAGTACAGTAAAAACAGTAATATTGTGTGTAATATGTACTATTTGTACTATAGTACATATGTACTATTTAAAAAAAACTGTTTTCTATTTAAATATATTTTAAAGTGGACATGGGATGCCCATTTTCCAGAATTTGGTGTGATTCTTTAAGGTCTTCATGAAATGTCTGTAACATACTTTGGTTAAAATTCCTCAACGGTCGTGTAAAACAACTTGTCAAAAACAGCTCTGTTCACAGTGACCCGTTTCGGTCTCTTTAAATGATAATGAGCTACTGCTCACCCCGCCCCTCACTTCTGATTTTGTGTATTCGGTGGCGTGTTACCATCAAAAACAAAACTAATCCACTTCGTTCTCAGTGGCTCTGATGTCGGGAGAAAAACGAAGACTCTTATGTTCACTTTTACATCAAACTACAAAACACCTGCATTGCTTATGAGACCTACAGCTGCTCGAGGTCCGAGAAAATGGCTGAGGGCGGAGATATGCTAATACGGGACAGTCCGTCAGCGGCCGTGGGCGGGGCTTGAGCACTATGATGTCATACTGCTCAGAAAATCAAAACGCTTGATAATTGTGACTGTTTAGGTTTTGTGGGGATTAAAAAAGGAGTGAATGGATTTTTATCATTGTAGGCTGGTTGCACACACTGCTAAGACACATTTATATGCAAACACCATGTAAAAGTGAATTTTGCATCCGATGTCCCCTTTATAATTAATTAAAATATAATTTATTCCTGTGATCAAAGCTGAATTTTCAGCATCATTACTCCAGTCTTCAGTGTCACATGATCCTTCAGAAATCATTCTGCTATGCTCATTTGCTGCTCAAGAAACATTTCTGATTATTAACATTGAAAATAGTTAAGCTGTGTGGAAACTTTTTTTTCAGGATTATTTGATGAATAGAAAGTTCAAAAGAACAGCATTTACTTGGGTTTAGAAATCATTTGTAACATTAAAAATGTTTTTACTGCCACTTTTGATCAATATGATGCTTTCTTGTTGGCTAAAATCATTCATTTCTTCCAATATATTTTCATTTTTGTGCAAAGTTTATTGACTTAAATGTGTAGCATTTTCTGTTGTGAACATTGTAAGAAATGATGTGATCAGTAAGTCATGGTAGCATATGTTTTTCCTTTAATTTAACATCAAAATAATTTCCCTTTTTAAGTTATACATGATTCAACTCAGCTTTTAAGTCAGTTTAATATAATTTAAGTTGAAATGACTTGTACAGCCAATTCGATTATACTTTAAATAAGGCAGCAACTGAACTTAAGTTTTGAAGTTGAGGAAGGTGGAACTTTTTTAATAGTGAATGTACATTAGGTTTCCCAGACACTCCATTCTCCGTTCAGAATGTCAGGTTACTCTTTGTCCATCTTGGTAATTCACCCAGCCATCTATTTTTTCATAAAAGCAATAGGCTTGCAAGTACAGCCTCCTGTCTACTTGAAAAAGGAGACACTGAAATCGCAAAAACTGTTAAAGTTTATAGTTAAATATACGTATATGTTTTAACAACAGTGGAATCATTGCTCCTTAAGTTAAAATCACAATAAAACCTGAATATTTTCAGGCTGGTCCAGCTAATACTGACTGGTCTATGTGCTAGAATAAAAATAAGATGCCTTTTCTAAAAGCCGATTGGCTCTTTTGACTGAAAGGCGGGTCTTCTGTTCCCGGAGCTGCCGTATGGTGTGTTTAATTCCTCCTGGGAAGTTCGTATTTATGAGTTGGTAAGTCATAATTGCAACGTCAAGTGAGTTCAAGTCACTCTACTCAGAGCAAGATGGTGATACCTTTTCTACAAAAAATAAATAAATAAATAAAAATCAGCAAGATTTTTAAACTCTGCTTCTACAAAATGATGAATATGTTTTTGCTTTTTATGTTCAATTTTTTAATTTACTTTTTTTTTCTGAATATGTTAATTGTAAATTGAATATATTCTATCATAATTTTACATTGTATTTTGTGCATGCAACTTAGATTAGTTTTATAGTAAATTGAAGATTTAATAAATATATTTAGATTTAGATTTGATAATATTATTTCAACAAATTTACCATCAATACAGATGCTGCATCCATTGCTTCCAAACATATTTTCTCACTGACACTCTCCAAACTCTGGGCTTAAACAAAGTTTTAGTCTCCCTCTCATAATTACGACTTTGTGGTGACGTTTAAGTGTGTTCAACTCGTAAATACGATCTTTCTAACATGACTTGAATGCACCAATATTAAGCCATGTTTTATTCATACCTCCACTTACACTAACTGTGTCCCATTTCACATAATTCTGCACTTTTCAGCTCAGTTTCATAGTATTAGTAGTGCAATTCATGTTTTCACACTGAAAAATTAATGCAGAGAGATAAGTACGTATAATGCACTTCTTTTCTGAAAACAAAAATCTAATTTCATTGAAACAAACAAGTTGCAGTTCCACTTATGCAACTAGTGGTGTAAAATAAGTCTTTAGATGTAACGATATTTTTAAGGCTCTAAAGCTCTGCGTTTATCACGCATATCTGAAGATAATGCACTGAAAATCAAGCCAAATGATACTCGCAAAACTGCAAGAGCTTAATTGATGCAATCACTTTTCATACAGTATTCAAACGCAGCTCCACTCAGTCCTCTGGGGAAATTACCCTTTCTAACAGAATTTTCTTGTCACAACTTTGCACGAAAACACAGCTGATGTGATCTGTAAGGAGCACAGTCTTGACAGCTACTCTCCTTCATCCTGCCTCTTTTCCCAGCCACCCTCACCAGTTACTCGGAGCCAATGGACAGGAGCGGGAAACACGGCGACGGCTCTCGAGGCAGCAGCCTGAAGCTCTGGCACTCTCACAGATCCACTCTGGACTCCAGCCTGTATCGCGTGGACGAAAACATGGCCGCCTCCACCTACAGCCTCAACAAGATCCCTGAGCCCAGCTCCGCCCACTATTCCTCTCACCCCACCCCCCTCTACCTCATGCCCCGCCCTAACTCAGTGGCAGGTGAGTCTGAAGCCCCGCCTCCTCTGATTTTGGATGTTTGTGTGCTGTTGTTCTTTCCATCTCTTTATCGGTCGGGATTGTGATTTCCTGTTGTGCCACTCGATGCACATAACAATCCCGCTGCTTGGGGAACAGCTTCCTGCGGCAAATCCCAAACATCCAACAAAAGATGTTTGGACGTCATGTTGATTACTAAAACATGTCTTACAGGGTTGGGCAACATTCAGAATATAAGAATTGGCTCTGTTACGGTTCATGACTTTTGGAGTTTGAATCGAATTGACCACAAACCACAGGATGTTGAATTGGAATGAAAGGAAATGCAACAGTCACATAACAATAACAAAATACACAAGAACAGGTGTCAAGGTTTTCATCTTGTAAGTTTGCTTGGTTCAGTGAGAGTTCATTTATTAAATGTAATGAAATACATAAAACTGAATAATATTCAGTTGCATTTCAAACATTTATTTATAATTTATTATAATTATCTATCTATCTATTTATCTATCTATCTATCTATCATAAATACTATACTATATAATAAATACTTTAAATATGACCTGTATAATAGTACTACACTATATATTTTTACGACACTATATGTGTGTGTGTGTATATAGTGTAGTAAAAATGATAATATATTAATAATAAATGCTAAAATATTAATAATACATTATAAATAAGTGATAAAATAAGTATAAAATAATTCATTATTTACGTTGCATTTCAAATATTTATAATTTATGATTAATGTTTTAGTATTTATTATGAGTATATAATAATGATAATATTAATTTTATCTATCTATCTATCTATCTATCATAAATACTATACTATATAATAAATACTTTAAATATGACCTGTATAATAGTACTACACTATATATTTTTACGACACTATATGTGTGTGTGTGTATATAGTGTAGTAAAAATGATAATATATTAATAATAAATGCTAAAATATTAATAATACATTATAAATAAGTGATAAAATAAGTATAAAATAATTCATTATTTACGTTGCATTTCAAATATTTATAATTTATGATTAATGTTTTAGTATTTATTATGAGTATATAATAATGATAATATTAATTTTATCTATCTATCTATCTATCTATCTATCTATAATGATAACTAATAATTAGTAATGAGAATGATAATATATTAATAACAAATACTATATAAATACTATTATAACAAGTACTAAAACATTAATAATAAATTATAAATAAGTGTTTAAAATACAACCTATAAAATTGTACATATTTACATATTTTATGAATATTTCATTATATATATATAGTTTTTGTTGTTGTTTAAAAAAGGTTGTTATAATATGTTGTATATATGATCACATTTATCATCATTTGTACTGAAAAATGAAATGTTTCTTTAAATGTCATTCTATTTTAAGTCAGCTTCCTTATATTCAAAATTCAATTCAAAAGGAATTTAAAAGGCATTCTTGATTGGGTTCTGAATGGCGCGTGACCCTGGTGTCTCTCCAGTGTTCAGTCGGGTCACACCATTACAGCTCAGAGCAACCTCACTCTTCAGCGCAATTCCAGCTCAGCTCAATCATACAGCCACTCAGAGCCATCAAACTGCAGTTAGTGACGGAATCAGCCCGGGTCGTGGACTATATGCTTTAGCTCTGCACTGCTGGGGCGGCGTTAACAGGAGATAAGAGGCGTCTAATAGCAGCAATAATGATGAGCCTTGTGGAATAGCGCTCCCTGAAGTAAAAGCTAAATCTGTCTGATGATGTTGTTATGTCTCTTATGTAACGCAGCGCCTCTTCATTGCTGGCTGATTGTGTTAGTGTCCAAGTAATCAGCATTGTTGTATTTATGAGAAGACCCGTTTTTAGGAGAGAGAGAGAGAGCAATGAGTTATGGTTATCTCGAAGGAAAGTGACTCTCAAAAGGGCAAGTGATATAAAAGATAATTTCTTAATTGAGAAAACGGCTGGTATTCACGCTTGTGATCAGGAATGATGCAGTGCTCTGAGAAACCATATAAATCTGACAGCGGCATTAATCATATTGCAAATCTGACTGCGGCAAGCGGTGTAGAACGGTCTGGAAAATATACTGTGTGATCTAAAGATGATTTTTTTCTTTGATGAATATCTGCAGAATGAAGTTAACACACAAATGACAATTCTGTCATTATTTGCTCATCGTCAGGACCTTTGTTACTTAGAACTTCATTAGGTGAATTTTTGAAGAATATTATGGCTGCTTTTTCCATATAATAAATCAAATGAAGACTAAGGTTGTCAAGCTCCAAAATGACAAAAAGCACATTAAAATTAGCATAAAGGTGATCCATATGACTTGGTGGTACAAGTTATGAAGTCGTACAAGAAGTGGACATAGTCATTATTCACAGTCATTACTAGGGTTGTCAGCATGACTTATGCAGTATATTCCAAGGCTTATGAATTTATTCGAGAAGTAAACTAAGTCAGTATGAACAATTATTAATGTTCCCCTCCACTGAAAAACAGCTTTATAGGTTGCATTTCAAACATTAATATTTATTATTAATGTGGTATTTCTTACAAATAATTATTGTCTATTGTTTTTGTTGATGACTTATTTTAGTAGCCCTAATGTGTTTAGAAGAGTCTGGAAAGTAAACTGTTGATCTACATGATCTAAGGATCTTTTTTTTTCTTATGTAATGCTAAAATATCTACAGTTAATGTTAAAACCCAAATAACCTGAACTGTTCTGTGTAACACATAAGCTGAATTTGTGAACAACCTGGCTGTTCTTTCCATATAATAAAAACGTCAATGGAAACTGGGGTTGTCAAGCTCCAACATGACCAAAATTCACCTTATAATTACCAATTTCTTAATTGAGAAAACGGCTGGTATTCACGCTTGTGATCAGGAATGATGCAGTGCTCTGAGAAACCATACAAATCTGACAGCGGCATTAATCATATTGCAAATCTGACTGCGGCAAGCGGTGTAGAACGGTTTGGAAAATATACTGTGTGATCTAAAGATGATTTTTTTCTTTGATGAATATCTGCAGAATGAAGTTAACACACAAATGACAATTCTGTCATTATTTGCTCATCGTCAGGACCTTTGTTACTTAGAACTTCATTAGGTGAATTTTTGAAGAATATTATGGCTGCTTTTTCCATATAATAAATCAAATGAAGACTAAGGTTGTCAAGCTCCAAAATGACAAAAAGCACATTAAAATTAGCATAAAGGTGATCCATATGACTTGGTGGTACAAGTTATGAAGTCGTACAAGAAGTGGACATAGTCATTATTCACAGTCATTACTAGGGTTGTCAGCATGACTTATGCAGTATATTCCAAGGCTTATGAATTTATTCGAGAAGTAAACTAAGTCAGTATGCACAATTATTAATGTTCCCCTCCACTGAAAAACAGCTTTATAGGTTGCATTTCAAACATTAATATTTATTATTAATGTGGTATTTCTTACAATTAATTATTGTCTATTGTTTTTGTTGATGACTTATTTTAGTAGCCCTAATGTGTTTAGAAGAGTCTGGAAAGTAAACTGTTGATCTACATGATCTAAGGATCTTTTTTTTTCTTATGTAATGCTAAAATATCTACAGTTAATGTTAAAACCCAAATAACCTGAACTGTTCTGTGTAACACATAAGCTGAATTTGTGAACAACCTGGCTGTTCTTTCCATATAATAAAAACGTCAATGGAAACTGGGGTTGTCAAGCTCCAACATGACCAAAATTCACCTTATAATTACCACACTGTAAAAAGTAATGAGTTGAACTTACTTGGAAAACCTGTGGAAACTGATTGCCTCAAATTTCTCAAGCAAATTAGTTTATAATTTTTGAGTTAATAAAACTTACTGTAACTTTGTATAGGTAACTTGTGTATATGTATAGGTTACCAGAAAACTTGAGTGTTGGTAACTCAATTTGACAAGTTCAGCCAACTTAGAGATTTAAGTTAAGCTTAGTGCACAGAACTCAAACAAAACAGTTCTCTTAACAAGTCTGCTTTGTTCACATTACTAGAAAAATGTGTGGAAACTGATTGCCTTAAATTTCTCAAGTAAGCTGTACTCAAAACTTAAAGTTGTTAATACAAAGACAGAAAACAGATTGTTAGCACAACAATAGGGCATTTATTTGTTTAAAACAATGTTACTTCAAGTCATTATTTTTTAGGCATGCTATCAAATCAACAATTTAACACTGTAAGAAAAATTGCACATAATGCACTCAGGAAATAAATAGAAAATTCAACAAATTTGTAAAAATCAGTTATGTTTACTCGCTTTTCTTAAGTAGATTCAGTGATTACTTTTTACAGTGCATAAAGGTGGTCAATATGACTTGGTGGTATGTTTGCAAGACCTCTAAACACCATACGAGAAGTGATTATTCACATTCATTAATATTCATCCCCACGGAATCTCTGAAAAATGCACTACAAAAGTCATATGGACTTGTGAAATGACGTGTCAGCAACATTTGAGACCAAATGCCATTGGTTCTTGAGATTAAACCATATTACAACCACCATATTTGACACGTGAACTACAGCAGAGAAAAACTGTCAGTCTAGGGCCTTTCTCACCGCTTTAGTTCCAGAACTAAATGTACAGTACTAAAGTACTGGGACGATTTTGCGCGAACTATTTCCCAGTACCATTTAAAGGGTTGCATTCGCACCGACAGTGTGTACTAAGAAGTGACGTAAGCCGGTCGACAGCGTCGTCATTTGTGCGCGACGTTCAACAACGGAAACAAAAGAAGAACAACATTACATATGAAAGACAGGAGATGGATCCCCTTCGTCCCCGAGATCAAGCAGTGCCCTCAAGTACCTGTGAAATGTCTCTACCCTCCACCCTTTTATCTTAAAAGTCTTCACGCAAATCTTCATTGGGCCCCGAGGCCCATCCCTCCCTCCAACAATGACCAAAGCTATCTCTATCAGTCAAAAACTGCTAAAGTTTCCTATCGGAATTTCTGTTACAAAATAAGTTGACACAATGTTTACAGTATGTTTACACGGCGTTTTAAATCATGGCGGGGGAGGGCGTTTTCGTACGCGTTTGGCCAATCAATGTCTACTTGCATCACGGCTAGTACCAGTTGTGCTGGTTAGACCCTGCTCCGGAGTAGGAGCTAATTTGGTTCTCGAAAAAGGCAGTCCGGTACTAAAATCGCACCCAGTTCCGGCAGTGCGAAAACGCCAAAAAGTGGGTAGTTCCACAATTAGTTCTGGTACTATGAAAGGTTCCCACGGTGCGAAAGGCCCTTCTGTCTCACAAAGTCATCACATGGCTTCATAAGTCTTGGAATGTAGCGCATGAGTCTCCTGGATCATTTTTTAAGATGTTTTCATGTTTTTTAATCAATTTTCGAGCTTGACAGCTCCAGTCGTCATTCACTTTGACTATATGGAAAAGAACGGCCAGGATATTCTTAAAAAATTCACCTATTATGTCCATTGAAAAAAAGAAAGCCATCCAGGTTTGTAGTGAGTCATATCAGAATCGTGGAAGTTTATTCAGCACATTATTTTGTCGAGGTCACAGACAGCGCTGATTGTTTATTCAGTGCAGGCAGTGCCGGTCGGGATCGTGGGAGCAGATGTACTCATTAAACATGTATTGTAACGTGTCTTTTACATCAGTCAGTCAGAATCACAGTGAGGCAAATCTCCACAGTGGCCGTCTGAATGTCTTTTCAATGCTAAGTCTGTAGTAACTCAGGGCTTAACGTAACCTTATAGTGTCCAAAGTAATACTAATGTGTGTTTGTAGAGTCCCATCGGCCCCCGAGAAGAGAGCTGAGCGATGTGAGACTGAGACACCATTAGTAAGAGAAAGCAGAGATTAAAGGGGTCATATGATGCTGCTAAACAGAACATTATTTTGTGTATTTGGTGTAATGAAATGTGTTTATGCGGTTTAAAGTAAAAAAAACATTATTTTCCACATACTGTACATTATTGTTTCTCCTCTATGCAGAGAAAGGAAAAATTGAAATCGCATCATATGACCCCTTTAAAGCCCTGTTTGGATGGAACTAGATTTTCCTGAGGAAATCGCTTTGTGATTTTAGTCCGGTCTGAGTCGAACATGCGTTTTTGTCAGATGACCATGGTTAAAAATTGCAGAGCAAATTGCTAACAGTTTGGAAAAGCTGCAGCTGCAATATAATATTTGATCTTTTCATTTATTTGCACTTTTGCTGAATATGCAAAGCTGCATTTATCAACCCATATTTAGACCTATTTTTTTCAAAGTTGCTGGCTGCTTGAATCCCATCAAGCATAACAAGAGAAAGAAGTCAATAATAAGAGCATTCACCGATTTCTCAAAATGGTTTTGTGATCACATGACTTTCCCAAATCCATTAGATATAACATCTGCAAAATGTTTTTCCTCAGTAATTGAAAAGTCTTGATTTGCAGTACAAATATCTAAACATAACAAAATCGACTTAAGAAAAAGTCTTGTTTATTGAAAATGTGTGAACAATAAAAATGATCTGTCAATGGGATAAGAAAAATCAACTTTATTCCAAGAGGAAACAAGTTCATTTTTCGTACTCCTCTGGCAGGTATTTAGTCTTGTTTTAAGCATAAACTTGGTTAATTTTTCAAAAATTTATTTAAGAAATAGTTCACCCTCTGCAGTGAATGGGTGCCGTCAGAATGAGAGTCCAAACAGCTGATAAAAACATCACAATAATCCACAAGTAATCCACACCACTCCAGTCCATCAGTTAACATCTGGAGAAGACAAAAGTTGTGTGTTTGTAAGAAACAGATCCATCCTTGATGTGTTTTAACTTTAAATCATTGCTTCAGTCCTTTATCCATAATGTCTGTATCAGGAGAGAAATATACACAGATCAAGCAAGCCAAAACAAGCTCTAATCAAATATGTGGGTGGCTTTTGATGTGAGAGACAACAGAGTATGGACTTTTTCTCTGGATGAAGCATTATTATGGATTATGGACTTATATTTTAGCCAGAAGCAACGGTTTGTAGTTAAAAACGTCTTAATGATGGATTTGTTTCTTACAAACACAGCTTTTCGCTTCACAAGATGTTAACTGATGGACTGGAGTGGTGTGGATTACTTGTGGATTATTGTGATGTTTTTCAGTGATATCAGCTGTTTGGACGCTCATTCTGACGGCACCCATTCACTGCAGAACATCCTTTGCTGAGCAAGTGATGCAATGCTACATTTCTCCAAACCTGTTCCCATGAAGAAACAAACTCATCTACATCTTGGATGGGCTGTGGGCGAGTACATTTTCAGCAAATTTTCATTTGTGGATGAAGTATTCCTTTAAATCATTTTGCTTCTCAAGTAAATGTGTCTTGATTAAATAGTTAATCTGTTCCCATGAAGAAACAAACTCATCTACAACTTGGATGGGCTGTGGGCGAGTACATTTTCAGTAAATTTTCATTTGTGGATGAACTATTCCTTTAAGTCATTTTGCTTCTCAAGTAAATGTGTCTTGATTAAATAGTTGTACAAGACAAAAATACTAAGAAAATAATTTTTTGCAGTGTACAGAGATCATCTGTATCAGTACATGTAGTCGTCGCTTAATAATCGTAACTCAAACATCGCTTAGAAAACAAATCTCGTCCGAAGGAGAGATGTGTAGGAAGAAAAAATGAAAGCCTATAAAAAAAGAACGATGAAAGGGCAACGATATAAATAATGTACTGAGGTAAGTAATAATCTCAGTGAAAAGGAGAGCGAGAAATACTCACTATAAACCCAAATGATGTAACGAGGAATGAATAAAAGGGAGGAAAGAGAAAGAAAAGGGGGATGAAAGAAAAAAAGTGTGATGATAATGGCAAGGTACGGGATTATGGGTGAGAAGTGGAACGAGAGAGATGGAGATAAGATGAAAGGAGAGGAGAATGCCGGCTGCTGATTGGCTGAGCTGCGGTGGTGGAGGAGATCAAAGCTGCAGGCTTTAACCAGCTCAAACCCCCAGAGCTCACCGTCAGATTCTCATCCGCACAGAGACCGGCGGAGAAACCAGGGAGTTGAGGAGGTGTGAATGGAACCGGAGGAGTGCAGATTGTAGATTATGTAATGTTGTAGATGTATTGTGTTGTGTGTAGCTGAAAGGAGAGATACTGAAGACATGTAAATGTCCTAATTAGAGGTTTCTAGAAGAGAATGAAAAGGAAGAATAGGGATGGAGGAGTGACGTAACACAATAAAACCTGAGCTTAAAGGGATAGTTCAGGTAAAAATAAAATACTGGCATCATTTACTCTCCTTCATATCACTACAAACCCTGTCGCCTGGGAAACACAAAAGAAGATGTTTAGCAGAATGTCCAGGCTGGTGACAGAGAATGGGGACTGGGGCTGTTGAGCTCAAAAATGACTTATTTGCACTTTATTCCAAATCTTCTGAAAGCCATGTGAGAGCTAACTGTCTGATTTTTACAGGAATTAATACTTTTATTCAGCAAGTATGCATTAAAGTGATCAAAAGTGACAGTACATTTGAAATGTTACCAAAAAAAGTTTTTTTTTTTCAAATAAATGCTGTTCTTTTGAACTTTCTGTTCATCAAAGAATCCTGAAAAAAAATCCACAAAAATAGGAAGCAGCATGACTGTTTTCAACATTGATAATAATCAGAAATGTTTCTTGCACAGCAAATCAGCATATTAGAATGATTTCTGAAGATCATGTGACACTGAAGACTGGAGTAATGATGCTGAAAATTCAGCTTTGATCACAGAAATAAATTACATTTTAACATATATTAAGATAGATAACAATTATATTATATTGCAATAATATTTCACAGTATTACTGATTTGACTGTTTTTGTAATCAAACAAAAGCAACTTCAGAAGACTTTCATAATATCGTATGATTTGCATAGACTACTTTTTTGATTAGTGTTTTGTTATTTTAGCACTATTTATTCACTATTATTCACTATTATAATTTTTCTAATAAAATTATTTTTTTGCTTTTAATAAATATTTTAAATAACATATAATTATATAGAATATAAATGAATTATTTTCAGTTTCAGTATTTAATTTTAGTTTAGTTTTTAGTCATTTTGTTTTGTGCATTTGTCTTTTTTTCTTAGTTTTTGTTCTTTTTAAATATTACTATTTATGTTTATTTTAAAATTAAACATTTACTTCAAATTCAACTTATTTCAGTAAGTTGCCAAGGCATAATGTGTTGTTTGTTTGTTTATTTATTTATCTATCATCTATATCATGATATTTTATTTGACTATATTTATGGACTGCCCATGTTCCCATGTACCTTATGTAGCCCTGCCCCTTTTCAGAAGATTCACATGATAACTTTTGTTAACTCTACATTAAGTAAATCCACTTCACCGTTTAATTACTCTTCAACAGTTACAGAGTCATCGCAAAAAATGAAGTTCAAAGACAAAATTTTAAAGATGGCTGTGTGCTTGTTTCTCTGTCTATAGAGATGAGCAGACGAGAGATAAGAGATGTTTTCTTTTGTGTTCCATGGAAGAAAGAAAGTCACACAGGTCGGGAATAACATGAAGGTGATTAAGTGGTGACAGAACCTTCATTTTTGTTTGAATTAAAGGGTAATTCAAACAAAAATGAAGGTTCTGTTCTTAACTCGGGCTAAACGAAGTCAGGCTGTGTTGCTTGGTTGGAATCATTTCTGTTACATTTGTATTTCCGTAACAAGACTCTAACTGGTCCAATAAGGGCAGCTCAGCCTGACTCAGCTCAATTTTAATGCATTGGAAGGTCCTCGTGAGAACAGAATATCTTAAATTCTATTCGAAAGCTGCTGTAATTGCTTGTTTTCCAGTCTCATTGCAAGCAGAACCTCAGATTCGTCCACCTGCGGTTTCTTGGTATAAGATGCACCTGTGACTCTGCACGCACTCGTTTTCACACACTCAAACTCAATTTTAAAAGTATTATCTAAGGACAAGGATGTCTTGTCATATACACACAAGCACACATGATAGCACACACAAGCACACCCCAAAATCAATTTCAACGTGATTACTTTTTTATTTTTGCAGAGTACCCTTTCTATTTCATCTGATGCACTTACAATGAGACATCCATTCACACAAAGTCATTCTGAGAAGAATCCTTGAGCTCTGTGGAATATGTCGTTCCTGTCTAAAGCAATCGAACTGAAAATAACACAAACTGCCTCTCAAAAAACTACAAAAGTCACTACAGTTGTGCTCTCAGATGGGTTTGAGCTACAGTAGTGACTATGATTATTTCATCATTATACAATGAAAATGTGATTAATAATGACAACAATAATACTGCTAATGATATCATATTTATATATTAATCATATAAGAATTTTGTACTTTAAAAGCACCATGAAAGTGGTTCACATGATTTGATCATTTTGTACTCCACTTATGGTTGGATACTCCACACACTGGATATCAGTAACGCCAAACGCCACTGGTTTTCATGTTAACACACCATATTTGGTACTTTAACAGTTTTTTTATTTTATTATTTTTTATTTTATTTAAATTTTACAATCAATTCCTTGAATGTATCTATTAATGTCAGTTAATGGACCTGAGCTGACATGGACTAAAAATGAACAGTTGTATTTTTATTAGCTAACATTAACAAAAATGTATAAATACTGTAACAAACGTATTGCTCATTGTTAGTTAATGCAAAAAAAAGAAGAAAAAAAAGCATTTTCTCAGAACTCAGAATTTGCTCAATATTTTCAAAGCATTTTCTCAGATATGAACTCAGAACTGCAAGATGTTAACTCGCAATTGCGAGTTTGTAACTAGATATAAACTTAGAATTATTTACCTTATTTATTTATTATTCCATGGTGAAACAAAAAACAGAATTGCGAGATGTAAACACAAAATTCAGAGAAAAACAAAGTCAGAATTGATATGTAAACCAAAACGTTGTAAACCAAAATGCAAAGCAAAACAAAAATAGGATTCTGAGTTTATATTTACCAATTCGGACTTTTTTCTCTGAATTGTAAGAAAAAAAAATCCGAATTGTGAGATAAAAAGTTGTAATTACCTTTTTTACTTTTATTTTTTGTGGCAGAAATAGGCTTTCATAGAAACATTATTTATTGTGAATTTATTTGTTTATTTATTTATTTTATTTACTTTTTTTAAGACCAAATAATTACCTTGTTAAATGGTTTCACTAAGGGTGCTTTCACACCTGTAGATCGATTGCTTTGTTCCGAAACAGGGATTAAAATTATTACAATGTTGCTTTTTATTGTTTTGTTTGTTTTGATTGTTTTGGCACGGATCCGGGCGCGTTTGCCATGTTCACATATGCCCAAACGAACCGAGCTAAGGGGGGAAACGCGCCAGGTTCCGAAACAACGGGCCAGGTGTGAAAGCACCCTAAGGGTTCGGTTGTAGTGAGAAAGCAATCCGATCTAACGGACCAACGAACCAGGCTATATCACAATGTATAATGGGTAATTACGTAAGTTCCGTGAAAAGCATTAGCTTTGTTGTTTAGCTAATACTTCAAAATGAACCTTTGAATGTCTGTGGGTGAGCACGTTTTCGCCATTCAAAATAAAAAAGCGCACTTTTTCATTTTATAATGCCGTCTTATTGCTCTTTTTCCTAGTATGTGCATTTTAAAAATGCTTTCCCAATGAATCCTGGACTCCTGCTCAAAATGAATTAATATAAGGACAGCTACAAAAAAAAAAAAGCTGTTGTTGTTCTATCCTGACGGATGACAGCTGTGACAGCTAAGTGGAATCCCGGAAAATAAACGGTGGAACTTTGACCAATGAGACAACAGTTTACTCGCGCGTGACTTGTATTAACAAATTTGGTCTGTTTAGAAACTTTGCCGTGTGAAAGCGAACCGCACCAAGAATAAAAAGCAACATTGTAATAATTTTAATCCCTGTTTCGGAACAAAGCAATTGATCTATAGGTGTCAAAGCACCCTAATTGTTAGTAACATTGGCGAGAACCCCCCAGCTCCAATTCGCACAAATCCCATCCTGACTGGCTGGCTGGCAGGATCTTTCTGTCAGCCACTCTGACTCCAATCCAACCCCTCCCCAAAATTCCCAGCTGCTGCGCTCATCCCATATACAGAAGCATTCCTGCCCAGCTCACTTCCCATGGTTCCCAGTCATTTCCAGTCCTCATGCACATTCACACATTCAGTCCAGTCAGAGCAGAACTAGACTGACACAAGTATGACAAAGAGAGACTTTTGGTTTTACAACACGCTCATGCTAGGACCCAAATGGAGACGTTCCTTCACAAGAGTTTAGAGGCTTGGAGAGATTTTGCACCAAAGTGGCTGTCCTGGACTGACGGATAAGTGTAGTGTTCACATTTGCAGCTCCAGACCTTCTGTCTTCCCGATCCGGATTTAATCAGGCTGTTGTGGGCGACTGTGATCATCTCCAGCCTGTCACTTTATACTGTAAATCTGGGCTTTTATCAGATTACGATATGCATTTCATGTGACAAACTGTTTGTAAGCATCGTTATGGAATGAACATATGCATTCACATCCTAAGGGTTCCTTTCTTAAATTCTCTCTCTCTCTCAAACACTATGTTACAGATACTGGGCAGTTGCTATGCAGGTTGCTAGGGTATTCTGATTGGTTGTGTGTGCTTTGCTATAGTGTTTTGTGTGTTTGCCTGATGGTAAGGCATATCTATGCATTTGCTATATCATTCTGAGTGGTTGCTATGCAGTTGCTATGGTTTTTCATGTGGTTGCCACGGGACAAGGCGTATCTATGCATTCACTTTAGTGTTCTGGGTGGTTGCTATGCAGTTGCTATGGTTTTTCATGTGGCTGCCAGGTGTCAGGACATATCTTTGCATTTACTTTAGTGTTCTGAGTGGTTTCTATGCAGTTTCTAGGCTGCCCCTTGCAGTTGTCAGGTGCTAAGGTGTATCTGTGCATTTACTATGCATTACAGTGTTCAGAGTGGTTGCTATGCAGTTGCTAGGGCACTCTGAGTGGTTGCTGGTGTGTTGCTACGCAGTTGCTAGGGAATTCTGAGCGGTTGCTAGTGTTTTGCTACGCAGTTGCTAGGGCATTCCGAGTGGTGGATGGTGTGGTGCAGCGCAGTTGCTAGGGCACTCTGAGTGGTTGCTGGTGTGTTGCTACGCAGTTGCTAGGGAATTCTGAGCGGTTGCTAGTGTTTTGCTACGCAGTTGCTAGGGCAATCTGAGTGGTTGCTAGTGTGTTGCTACGCAGTTGCTAGGGCATTCTGACTGGTTGCTAGTGTGTTGCTAGGGCATTCTGAGTGGTTGCTTGTGTGTTGCTACGCAGTTGCTAGGGCATTCTGAGTGGTTGCTAATGTGGTGCTACGCAGTTGCTAGGGCACTCTGAGTGGTTGCTAGTGTGTTGCTATGCAGTTGCTAGGGTATTCTGAGTGATTGTTAAACAGCATAAGCAATACTAATGAGAATGTTAGGTCTGATCAGATGAGCTCATCTTCATCCTGGTGTTTTTAAGTCTCTCATCACGTGTTTTCTGTCCCATCAGCCACCAGTTCGGCACATCTGGAGGACCTGGCGTATCTGGATGAGCAGAGACACGCCCCCCTGCGCACCTCCTTGCGGATGTCCCGACAGAACACGGGCGCGGGTCGCTCCGGGCAGGACCTGCGAGGTGAGCGACGGCTCGTACCGCGCGTTCAACTGCTTAGCTTCTATTCACATCTGCCTGATGTTGTCCGTGAATGTCAGCTCACAGATATATTTGGTCAGAAGGCGTGCACAGATCAGTAGCTTCATTCTGTCATTGACTCTTTGCAGTGTGAGTGTTTGGACTGACAGCAGGGCTGCGTCCTCATCTACTCTCTGTCTCTGTGTGTCAGTGTCCACTGAGACGCTGCGTTTAATATGGAGATAGAATTGTTGCATAATTCCAAATAAATAGATTATGATCCACAAATAAATATAAAGAGATTAAAAAAATTAAACATATTGACAAATAAATAGAATGAGATCCACAAATAAATCTTAGAGTTTCACAAACATTAATTAAATTCACAAATAAATAAAATGAGATTTGCAAATAAAAATCATATTCATAAATATATTTTTATGTCACAAACACAATTTAGCCTGGCATTCATTTGTGAATCGCGTCCTGTGCATTTGTGGATCTCTGCACGCATTTGTGGATTTTGAAAATTTCTAGCGTCAAGACACTGACAATCCACAAATGCGTGGACTCACTAGAAATGTTTCAAAATCCAGAAATGCGCACAGCGATCTACAAATGCACAGGATGCGATTCACAAATGAATGAATAAATGCCAGGCAAATTTGTGTTTGTGACATAAAAAGATATTTGTGAATATGTTTTTTATTTGCAAATCTCATTTTATTTTTTTGTGAATTTTATTAATGTTTGTGAAACTCTAGGATTTATTTGTGGATTCTCATTCTATTTATTTGTCAATATATTTAATTTTTGTTCATCTCTAAACTAATGCACATAGTTAATAATAAACAATGCCATGATTTTTGCAGAAAGCTTATAGATGTTTTTTTTTCTTTTTTCTTTCTTTGTCATTTATTTATGACTAACAAATGTGTATTGGTTTATGTTAAAATTGTCTAAAATTTCTAAATGGTTAGAATTTTATATGTAATGCAAAAACAAATCTTACATTTAGGCCTAAATATTATATTTTATTTGATCTTGTTTTGTTTTGTTTTGTTTTGTTTTGTTTTGAGTGCCAAACAGAGGTATTTTAGTTAACTAAAACCATTAAAAAAAAACATTTTTGTTACGTGAAATAAAATAAATGTTCATTGAAATAAAGAAAAAAATATGTATAAAAACTTGATAACTACACTTGATATACTAAAATACCGTAACTAAAATAAAAACTAAACTAAAATTAAAATGAATAAAAACTATATAGACATGAACTGAAAACAAACAAGAAAACATGACAAAAACATCAAAATTACTAAAAAATTTACTTAAAAGAAAAAAAGAAAAACAAATGTTAAATATTAATAACAACTATAATAGTGTCTCAGTGATACTAAAACAACAGTGGTGCTACACATGCTCAGATGAAGGAAGCAGAAAGTGATTTCACACAGGCCTCTGCTAATGTCCACTGGGTGAGGACTCATCTGGACTCCTCCTTTATCTTCAGCAGATAATTAGGAGACTAGGGCCTTGGAGTGACCTCAAATCCTCTGTTTCCCCAGATGCTCACACACATACGCACACACTCATTTACACACAGACACGCACACACTCACTCACACTGCTTGCTCGGTGACGTTGGACGGTGTTACACCTGCTGGTCTGGTGTGCCGCTCTCACCTGGTGAATAATTAAAATAGATCTCACTGCATCCGGTTCGCAATCAGGAGAGAAAATGCCAAGGTGACTCTCATAATATGGCTTAATATTAACCAGCACCTCGAGGAACCGTCGTCCTCCTGACAGCCATTAACATTTGAAGTTAAACTCAAACCCAACATCCATTGCATGTTTTTGTCACAAAAATTAAATAAATTAAAAAAAAAAAAAAATTTAATAAAATTAAAAAAATATTTAATTGCAATGGAATTAATGGAGCAACACAAACATAAAAACAATACATTTAAAAACTGTGTGACAGACTAATTAGACTAGTGTGACAGACTTGCAAAAACATCCAATATTTATAACTTTTACTTACTTTACTTGCATGTTTTTGTCACAAAAATTAAATAAATTAAAAAAATAAAATAAAATTAAAAAAATATTTAATTGCAATGGAATTAATGGAGCAACACAAACATAAAAACAATACATTTAAAAACTGTGTGACAGACTAATTAGACTAGTGTGACAGACTTGCAAAAACAATCAATATTTATAACTTTTACTTACTTTACTTTACTTTACTTTTAGTCATTTAGCAGACGCTTTTATTCTATCAAGATCATGTAAAATCAGTTAACAGTAAATTTTGAAACTACCAGTCAAAAGTTTGGTATCGGTAAGTTTAAAAAAAAAAAAAATTTTTAAAGACTCATCTGCTCACCTAGGTTGCATGTATTTGATCAAAAATACAGTAAAACAGTAATATTGTGAAATATTATTTCAATTTAAAAGAACTGTTTTCTATTTGAGTATATTTTAAAATGTCATTTATTTCTGTGACGCAAAGCTGAATTTTTAAATCATTACTCCAGTCTTCAGTGTCACATGATCTTTTAGAAATCATTTTAATTCATATTATTATAATTGTTGAAAACTTTTATTTTTCGCTGGATTGAATCAAAAGTTTGACAGAACAGCATTTATTTGAAATAGAAATCTTTTGTAACATTGTAATTATTTTGATCAATTTAATATGTCCTTGCTGAATAAAAGTATTAATTCCTTTAAAAAAAAATCATATTGACCCCAAACGTTTGAACGGATGCAGAAGAAAAAACAATTTTTTACTCAAAGAAACATTTAAAAAAGGAACAGTGGCCTATTTTAACTGCCAATGATGCAAAGTGTCTTTAGGTGTGTGCAACTGTTCGAATCACCCTTACAATAACTCTACAACTGTAGTGATGGCATATTAAACGCTAAAACCACCATAGTGTTTGCATTTACCACTCATTACACATTGATAATGGAAAGAAATGTTTCTTGAGCAGCAAATCAGCATATTAGAATGATTTCTGAAGATCATGTGACACTGAAGACTGGAGTAATGATGCTGAATATTCAGCTTTAATCACAGGAATAAATGACATTTTACAGTATATTACAATAGAAAACAGTTATTTTAAATTGTAATAATTTTTCACAATAATGCTGTTTTTACTGTATTTATAATCAAATAAATAAAAATTGTAATCGAATAAATGCAAGTAAATGCCTTGGTGAGCAGAAGAGACTCTTTCAAAAGCATTTAAAAAAAAAATCTTAATTATTCTAAACTTTTGACTGGTAGTGCAGAAGTCAGGGTCGTGTCAGACTATCACTCTCACCATTTAAAAAAGCCTTATTTTACTTGCATTTGCCACTCAGCAAGTGTAGATTTTGGATCTTGAGATCTTTGGATCATGAAAGTGGTGCTTTTAATGCACAGATTTGACAGAAATGTACTTGGACAGTAATCACAATTGTGGGAAATGATGTGTTTCCTCTTTAACTGTCTCTCACATCCTCACCTGAAGTCTTCACCCACTGCATATTTTATTTGGAGTGATGTGCTTTTTTCAGTGCAAGCTCTCTCTCTTTCTCCTGTCGCCTGTCTGTGTGTGTCTCAGCTTCCGCTAACAGTCATGCCTGGCAGTCTCAGTCACGTAAGTGTGGGATCTTACAAAGGCTGATCTCTGTCCCGTCTGTGCTGTCAAATGTCCCTTTGATAGCCGAGTAGCAGTAGTGGCCTGTGATCTTCTGGAATGACTGTATCATACTGTATTTTGTGATGTGGACAAATTAGTTGTGTGGTAGGTGTGTAAATGTGGGGCCCTATAAAATATTTTTTTACATTTATTATTTATTTTCTGCTTGTTTTCCCCCCAAATTGTTTTCATATTTTTAAATTATTGTTTTGTTTTTGTTATACATTATGTGATTATATTATAATTTTGTGTGTCTGTATATATATATATATATATATATATATATAATTACATATATATAATTATAGTACTAGCCTATATTATATGTATGATTATATAATTGTATTTTTGTAAATACTAATTATAATAATAACTCATTAAAAATATTATAACATAATATAAATTAATATTAGAATATATATATATATCATAATATAAAGTATTATTTATATTTACTAAAAATACACATAATATAATAAATTATTTAATCTAAATAATCTATCTTAAATGTATATGTATAATTAATAATGTAAATAAATAAAATGAACATATATATATATATATGAATTTATTTTTATTTGTAATAATGATGAACTATAATAATGTAATAATGATGAACTAATGAACTATTCTATCCTAATGACATTTTATCATCAAAAAGTGTCTAATTAAATTAATTAATAAAACATTAACAATTTAGTAATTTTTGTTTAGTGTTTAGTCAAAAAAGTTCATATCAATACAACAACATAAATCTGCAATATTTTTAATAAAGTTGTAATTGATTCTTCAATTCTGCCTTAAATCATAGGACCCTAGATATGTGTCTTTCTGTGAGCGTATGTGTCTGTTGATTGTTTACATTTTAGGTTATTTCTGCGTGTTTGTAATATTTTAGAGGGTGCATCTGAATATTTTTCATACACATTCATATTTTTGATACTTTTTGTCCTTTCCCAGTGCGATTCGCTCCATACAGACTGCAGGACATCGCACTAAAGCCGCTGCTTTTCGAGGTGCCCAGCATCACCATGGACTCTGTGTTTACTGGCCGTGATTGGCTCTTCCAGGAGATTGACGCATACCTACGCACTGCCCACTGCGCCACTAATCGTGGTGTGGTTCTGGTAGGCAACATCGGCTACGGCAAAACGGCCATCATCTCGCGCCTCGTGGCTCTCAGCTGCCATGGCAACCGCATGCGACAGATCGCCTCCGACAGCCCACAGGCGTCGCCAAAACGTAAGGTTTATTACTAGTATATGTGACTTTTGCAAAGTGCACTGACCAAACTTCATATGTTATCTGTCAGCCAATGGTGATTCTGTGCCGCAGTGAACTTTTCTAAAGCTCATTTAGGCAAAAGCTGAAGTGTGTGACTTCTGCGCCAGTCTTTCTCTCTCAACACCAAATGTAATCACAAAAATAATGAATGTGTAATGAATATAATATAATCAACATGGGCTCATTAAAACATATCCCTGTCTATATTTCTGGAAAACTCCAAAAACGTACCTCACCCTTAGTTCACTGCCGTTTCCAGCCGGAATTCACACAAATTATGATTGCGGGGCAGAATTAATGAAGACTTATTTTCATATGATTTCTTGCACAATACTATGTCATGGCCTCAACACATTTTTACCATAGTGCATGATTTGTAAACAAATATTTTGATGTTTGTATCTCATAAGCAGCTCCATATGTTTGGCTTTTCTGATGTAGTAAACTTGCTCGGTAGCGCACCCGGTACAGCATTGCACTTGTGATTGTGATAAATAACTTGAGTACAAATCCCACCTCAGCAAATGAGTTTTCATCTCACGTTTGCTTTTGTTATCACTTTCAATTAGGTTTAGGGTTGAGTTTAGTATAGATGGTATGTTATTATCAAAAACGATTAACCATTTAGTGCTGCTCACTGGACATTTCATTTTCAAACTGCTGCAATATGTACAACAACCAGCGTAATAAAACATTGCCAGAGTTTCGGATAAAACTGAACACGCTTTTAGCTCCACTCACTAGACATTTCACTAAAAGCGTCACAAAAAGTGTGCAAGAAGCCACGTAATGTAATTTTACAGAAATGTTTTTTTACTTTGAGCCTGGGTTTAGTATAATTCATTGTTTTCATGTGTGGTCAGATGGAGATGGCATCCCTCTCACGCAGCCGCAGCCTTCCCATGGTACACTGGGAGGAGGAAGTTGCCCTGGAACTCCAGAAATGAGGAGGAGACAGGAGGAGGCCATGAGGAGGCTTGCATCACAGGTACACACACACACACACACACACTAGGGAGTAATAATGCATCAATGCATTGATTTAAGGAATTTAATTATCAATTATAATTAACATAATAATAGCCAATGTGTTACAGAGTTTTCTCAGATAACACGCACACTCTTGGTACTATGGAAGCCTGTTTCTGCCACGGGATAAATAATAATAGTAAACAAAAGAAAAGTAATTGAGACTTTTTTCAGTCAGAATCGCAAGAAATAAACTCAAAATTCTGACTTTTTTCTCACAATTCCAACTTTTATCTTGCAATTTTGACTTAATACAGACTTTTTCTCTGAATTCTGGCTATACTGTACAACTCACAACTTTGACTTTTTTTCTCAGAATTGCAAGGGAAAAAGTCAGAATTGTGAGCTATAAACTCAGAAATGTGAGGCAAAAAAAAAAGAGATAAAAAGTCACAATTACCTTTTTAATGTTTGTTATCCCATGATGGAAACAAGCTTCCATAGGGTGCAGATACTGAGCTTGAGGGACTAAAGCAAGAACAATTCAATAAAAATAAATAAATAAATACAATTGTAGTAATTAAAATAATAATGATAATAATTTTAATAAATAATACATTTTACATTTCAAAATAAAGAATAATTAATATACAATTATGTAAAAAAAAAATCACTTTTGATTGTTAAATGCACAGTTAATTGTTATTTTTCAGTTCAAATGTTTATGTTCTGGAATATTTGAAAAATATTTTTATGTTGAAACATATGTGATGATTATTTATTCTTAAATTTGTATACACTATTAATTGATTTGTTGAAATGTTAATTTTGTGACCCTATTAGATTGAAAAAGGCCTCTTATCTAAATGTATGTGACAGAAATCATGTTTCAATTACTGGATTAGTATCTTTGTGTTACATGATATGTAAATCTATTATGCATATTCAACGACATACCTACCTTCTTCATCCATTTGGTATCAGAAATCAAAGCTGGTTTCTCACTGAAGCTGAAACACACACACACACACACACAGACGGTTTCCCACATCAATCTTCTCACAATAAATCCTGTTGTAGAATTGCTTCTCCTCACACACAAAAGGCCGTCTTAACCTGTGCGGACCTGCTGTTGCGGTCTCAGCTATTGCATTATGCAGATATGTTTAAAAAAGAGAAGTTGGTTTGCCAGTGCGCCTCATAAAATATTTATTCAGGCAGAAAGCAATTTCCTTGCCATGCTATTAGATCTAGTTAAGTCAATGCATTCAAAATCAACTCTCTCTTTCTACCCTTCTGGATGGCTTAAGTCCTTTTAAAACATTTGTATGAGTGATTTAGTATTCTAATATAGTTGATCCTCTCTCTGGCTGTCACAGCCAGGACTCTGCATCTGATCTCTCATTTCTCCATCATCTCCTCCACCTGCGCTGTGATTTGTGTAGCCTTTGGCTCTCCAAATCTGTCAAATCTGTGCGCCACTGGACCCCTATGACCGGAGCTTTCGCCGTTAAACCATCACACCTCATTAACAGAGTTTGTGGAGCTTGAGGGGATGTTGCTGGTGTTTGTCGCTCTTGCTTTTTAAATCCTTTCTCTGGAGTCCACAATAATGCACGTCAAACTGAATTATCATGCAGAGATGCAGTAACAGTGGTGTAGCATTTGGAAATGGGTGAGACACATTATTTTACATCATAGTAGGTAAAACATTGTGGGTTATGTTTTAGCCAACTATGATTACCAAGTTGTTGTTAATTCTCCGAATGGTGTGGTTACAGAGGGCTGTGCATTGAACAGGACTAGTTAAAAAGAATGTTTTGTTTTTTTAGTTTGTATTTGCTTGTAACATGAGCATGCAGGCTGTAAAATCTTTTAATGTTTTTGAAAGAAGTCTCTTCTGCTCACTAAGGCTGCATTTATTTTAACAAAAAAAATACTGTAAAATCAGTAATGTTGTGAAATATTATTACAATTTAACATAGCTGTTTGCTATGTGAATATATTGTAGAATGTAATTGATTGCTGTGATCAAAGCTGAATTTTCAGCATCATTACTGCAGTCTTCAGTGTCATATGATCCTTCAGAAATCATTCTAATATGCTGATTTGATGCTCTGATTATTATCAGTGTTGAAACAGTTGTGCTGCTTCATATTTTTGTGGAAACGGTGATACATTTTATTCTTTGATGAATACTTGACAGAAGTAGAAATCTTTTACAGTCACTTTTGATCGTTTTAATGTGCTCTTGCCGAATATAAACACTAATTTCGCTGTCCAAAAAAAAAAAAAGAAAAACTAAACCCAAAATTTTAAACACTAGTTTATGTAAATATCATAAATCATTTTAGAATTAGTTATTATATTATAAATAATAATATTGATATTAAAATGTACAATATTAAAATATTACATAAATATATCAAATCTAAATATGAAATAAACATCAGACTATAGATAGATTCTGTTTTGAATAAGTATTAAATCACAAATAACCCTTACCCTAAATAATACAAAACATTAAAATGTGTAATATACTCCACTTTCCTGCATTGCAAACCATGCAGTTTTGAAAGTGAGTTTAGCCGATATGTGACGTTTAGATCCTTTATGCACGTCAAAGTTCACCAAACTCAACTGAATATATTCTGTAAAATGCAGTAAGCATGAAACTCTTGAGCTTTCAGAAGCGCCATAGGCATCCAGTCTGACTGGAGCACATTACAGTAATTATCTGCCTCTCTCTCGGTAAGTTCTGCTGTATTACGAGCAGCTCTGGGCCCCCTGCTCGGTCTGCTTCACGCTTATTTCAGAAGTGTTGAATAATGAACATCAGGACAGATGAAGGTGAAGTCGGAGTTGGGAAGGTGTCACTACATTGTGCTGATTTCCTTTTGAACACTGTAGCTGTATTCTCAGTGAAAATACAATGCAGCCGTGATTTGTACCTTATTTTCTACTGACGCTTCCAATTTCAGGTGCAATAAGTATTTGCTAGAAACATACTACAATCCAACAATGCTTAAAAGTGCAGATGTCAGCTTTCCACAATTTTGCTCACTTCAATGACACGTCCTCTTTCCAAAACTCCGCCCCCCCCGTTCTTGTCAGCCAACCAGATGTCAGCAATCCCGAATGGGCAAAATGATTGGCATGCAGAAATGCTTACAGAACATGTTGTCTTTAAATAGCATAGTGTAATATAATTGTGTAAACAGCTCTATACACGCCCCCACATATCTACCTCACTATGTGGAAATATTAGCATAATGCCGCCCAAATGTGTACGCAAAGAAAGAAGCATCATATGACCCCTTTAAAGCAGCTGATTAAGCTAATTACTGCTTTAATGGAACCAATTATTTGCACTTGTCTCAAAGATGAGCGTCCCACAGAAACTAATGATAAAAGGCTTGCCATGGCCTCATTCTAATTTGAGGGAGAAAATGTTTGCAATTCAGCACTGTGCCACTCAAATCTCTCAGGGGACAAATAAAAATGCACTACAGCCACACAGCATATTGTCTTTCTGCTCTTCATTTGGGGACTGTTGTTTCACATCATAATCAATATTATTAGTAACATTTTATAATTGTTTTGTATTACAGCAAACTGGCGATCGATCAGCACAAATTCTGCAGTCTGGTGTATCTCTCACCTGTGCTTCTCTTTGCCGTCCCCTGCAGGTCGTGGCGTATCACTACTGTCAGGCAGATAACGCCTACACCTGCCTGGTTCCGGAGTTTGTGCACAACGTGGCGGCACTGCTGTGTCGCTCGCCACAGCTCGCCGCGTACAGAGAGCTGCTGCTGAAAGAGCCGCACATACAGAGCATGCTCAGTCTGCGATCCTGCGTCCAAGATCCGCCCACTGCCTTCAGACGAGGGGTGCTCGAACCACTGGATGCACTGTATAAAGGCATGAGAGATCAACAGCCATAAACAAGCACATGAGTGGATTAATCAAGAGTTTGTGTTTATATCTTTAAAGGAATAGTTCATACAAAAATGAAAATTGTTGAACATTTTGTTACCCTTAGATCATCTAAGATGTAGTTTGTTTCATCATCACAACAGATTTGGAGAAATGTAGCATTCCATCACTTGCTCACCAATGGATCCTCTGCAGTGAATGGGTGCCGTCAGAATGAGAGTCCAAACAGCTGATAAAACATCACAATAATCACAAAAAATCAGCACGACTCCAGTCCAACATTTAACGTCTTGTGCAGCCAAAAGCTAATGCTAGTCCTCTATCCATAATATTGTTTTCTTCAGTGAAAAAGTCATCTCGTCTGAATCAGGAGAGAAATATGCACAGATCAAGCACCGTTTACAAGCCAAAACAGCTCTAAATAAATATGCATGGGGATTTTGATATGAGGACATTTGGACTTTTTCATTGGAGGAAGCGTTATTATGGATTATGGACTCCTATTAAAAACGTCTTAATGATGGATTTGTTTCTTACAAATATGCAGCTTTTCACTTCAGAGGATGTTAATCGATGGACTGGAGTGGTGTGGATTACTTGTGGATTATTGTGATGTTTTTATCAGCTGTTTGGACTCTCATTCTGACGGCACCCATTCACTGCAGAGGATCCATTGGTGAGCAAGTGATGGAATGCTACATTTCTCCAAATCTGTTCTGATGAAGAAACAAACTCATTTACATGATGGATGGCCTAAGGGTGGCTAAATTTTCAGCAATAAATAAATAAATAAAATAATAATTTGGGGGTGAACTATTCCTTTAATGTAAAATAGATGCAGAAATGTAATTCAAAAGATTTACTGCATGTGTAAAAGTTTGTATGTTGTTGTTATTCCTCAGAGAGGAAGATCACTCCAGATGAAGACCTCATCATTCTCATCGATGGTCTGAATGAGGCTGAGTTCCACAAACCAGACTATGGTGACACTATTGTGTCTTTCCTCTGTAAGACCATTAACAAGTTCCCAGCCTGGCTCAAACTGGTGGTGACTGTCAGAACCTCTCTGCAGGTAAACACACAAACACACTATGACTGTTAATATGTCTCATTCTCGCACAACGACAGCTCGGATTTCTACCATATAAATATTTAAATAACAGAATCATTGCACAGTTCCAATATTTGAAATATATACTAAAAAATACAGTACCGTTCAAAAGTTTGGGGTCAGTAATATATTTTAATATATTTATATTTATTATATTTTAATATCGATTTTAATATATCTTAAAACTTGTGATTAAAGCTGAATTTTCAGCATCATTACTCCAGTCTTCAGTGTCACATGATCCTTCAGAAATCATGAAAATATGCTCAGAAGTTGATTATGGCGGCTTTTTTTTTTTTTTTTTTTTTTTTTTTTTTTTTTTGCCTCCACATTTTGAACTTCATGGATATTTTTCAGCTTTTTTTTTTGCCCCCACATTTTGAACTTCATGGATATTTTTGTCTGTTAATTTCTCTGTTAATTTCTCACCCAGGTATGATGACATATGAATTTATGTTTTGAGTTGAAAATCAGTGGAAAAACACTGAACTTTTTGAAATTTTACATTATAAATAATAATAGATTATTAATTTGCATGCAAACTTCTAAAATAGGCTTTTATAAAGAGCTCATTTTTGTTTTACCTATAAATGCACTTATTACAAAAATTGATAAATTTTGAGTATTTAATACATAAAAAATCGTAAACAAACTAGGTTGAAATATTAAGATGCCAAGTCAAAATAATGACTTAATGTGACTTAACATTTAAAAAAATACACTATTTTTTGGTACATTTCGCATCAAAAAGCACAAAATAATATAAGCTTGAAGTTACTGATCTTACCTCTTTCTTCCAGGAAATCACCAAACCTCTGCCCTTCCACCAAATCTCTCTGGACGCCCTGGAGGAAAATGACGCCATCGACCACGACCTCCAGGGCTACATCCTGCACCGCATCCACAGCAGCACAGAGATCCAGAACAACATCTCCCTCAACGGAAAGATGGACAACACCAGCTTCGGCAAGCTCAGTTCCCACCTCAAGGCCCTCAGCCAGGGCTCTTTCCTCTACCTGAAGCTCACCTTTGACCTGATCGAGCGCGGCTACCTGGTGCTCAAGAGCACCAACTACAAGGTGGTCCCGGTCAGTCTAGCTGAAGTTTACCTTCTGCAGTGTAACATGCGCTTCCCGACACAGTCGTCCTTCGAAAGGGCCCTGCCGCTTCTCAACGTGGCCCTGGCCTCCCTGCACCCGCTCACCGATGAGCAGATCTACCAGGCCATCAACAGCAGCTCGGTGAAGGGCACGCTGGAATGGGATGACTTCCAGCAGAGGATTGAGAACCTGTCTGTGTTCCTGGTGAAGAGACGGGATGGGACACGCATGTTTGTGCACCCTTCTTTTAGAGAATGGCTCATATGGAGAGAAGAGGGAGAGAAGACCAAGTTCCTCTGCGATCCCAGGTCTGACAAAATGCACTGGAATACCAAATACGAGTAAAAATGGGCTTTGTCTAGTGAAAAAGAATAAATGATCAAACTCTCCTGCTCACACAGAAAGTTTAAAACAGCCTAAGATGGTTTGCTGGCTTACCAGCCTGTGTTTTGCTGGTTTTGAAGTGGTTTTGGGCACATAGATTAACCAAACCATCTAAAGACCAGCTTAGTGTATATACAGTATATATGCACAATAAATGTTGTCGGGTTTCTATGATTGAGCACTCAATAATGAAAAACCTGTAATGAAACTATAGCTACAGTCAAACTTCCCATTCAATAGAAATTATATTTAATACTAAATTATAGCTAGCTGTAAGCTATAATCAAAAATGACTAACTGCATTGACGCTACTTACAGTGTTGTTTGAAAGTCCACTTGTAAAAATGCTTATGTTTTGTCAGCTTTGTATATTTCTTGCTATAGAACATATATGTAAACACATAAATTAACATTGTATATACACTAACGTTAAAACTTTTAGGCTGGTAAAATATTATTAAAAAATGAATGCGTAAAGAAGTCTCTAATGATCACAAGGCTGCATTTATTTGCTCAAAATTACAGTAAAAAACAATATTGTGAAATATTCAAAATAACTGTTTTCTATTTAAATATATTTTCAAACGTAATTTATTTCTGTGATCAAAGCTGAATTTTCAGCATCATTACTCCAGTCTTCAGTGTCACATGATCTATCTAAAGACCAGCTTAGTCAAGGTGGGAGTTTGTTGAGATCTGCACAAGTAAAATGAATACCATCTGTCCATAAGGAACAAACCCATACAATCTAAAAATACATTTTTAATTAAACAGACACACATTTAGCTGTAAAACAGGATAAATGCAAATTTAAAAAACTCGAGACATGTTTTATTTAATATATACATATGTATTAAAACTGGTTTATGTATGCATTAATATGTCAATACATACGAATTAGAGGTCAATCGATATTGGATGTTGCTAATACAATAATAATGTGCCTGAAGAAAGGCAATAAAAATATATTGCGCCAACACTTGTAAAATCTATATATTGAATCAATGTCATGGTTATTATTGTTAACTAAAAATAAAGCTATAAAAGAAACATTTTCATTAATTGAAATAAAATATGCATTTTATTTGACCTAGTTTGCAACATTTTTGTTTAGTTTAAGTTGAAGTACTAAATTAACTAAAACTAAATAAATAATATAGATACAAACACAAATTACCTAAACTTTAACAAAATTTAAAATGGAAGCAAAAAAAAATCTAAAAATAAAAAACGAATTACATTTTTTTTTATATAAGTATGTCAATATTACTAAAAAACAGTGATCAATGTGTTAAATAATGTTTTAGTCTCTCTTTCCTGTGACGAGGCAGCCCGTCATCAGCTTTTGACATTTTATAATTGCACTAGAAATTCCCAAATTTAAGACCTCCTAAATAATAATTAAGAATTTTGTAAGATTTGCATTCATGCATTTATTCAAAGTGACTTACAACAGAGGAACAAAAGCAATTCATCACAGAGCCAACAACATGCATGTTATATCATTTAAGATATTTAAGACTTTCTATGGTATTAAATCTCATCAAACTGAATTTAATTGACATTTTAAGATTAAAGTCTTAAAGAAATCTGAGAAGCAGATTGTATCTTCAGGGTTTTGTGACAGGTGCAGTTTCACTGTGAAGTATTTTAGATTTCTTACATGTTTTTTTTGGCTTGTTTTTTAAGGAATGGCCACACGCTTCTGGCTTTCTGGTTCTCCAGACAAGAAAACAAACTAAATAGACAGCAGACAATTGAGTTGGGTCACCATATACTGAAAGCACACATATTCAAGGTAAGAGTGTCATGCAAGTATGTGTTAGCAGATCGCCATAATGCCTGTATTTTACAGGTAAAGCTTTCATGCATTAAGGCTTTTCGTCTCATTTTCTCATCGTACTGTAGGGCCTGAGTAAGAAGGTCGGAGTTTCTTCATCCATCTTGCAAGGGCTGTGGGTGTCATACAGCACAGAGAGTTTATCAGCAGCTCTGTCATCGCTCAGAAACCTTTATACACCTAACATAAAGGTACTGCTCAAATTTACAGATCTTACATTTGTTTCTTGCTCCACAGCATTAGATAGATTTTTCTGCTTTCATTTTCTGTAGGTGTCCCGGCTGCTGATATTGGGTGGTGCTAATGTGAACTACCGTACAGAGGTGTTGAACAACGCTCCGGTGCTGTGTGTGCATGCTCACCTGGGCTACGTGGACATGGTGAACCTGCTGCTGGAATATGGTGCCAGTGTAGATTCAACATCTGAGAGCGGCCTCACTCCTCTTGGCTACGCCGCCGCCGCTGGACACCTGGGCATAGTTACCGCTCTCTGCAAGAGGAAAGCAAAGGTACAAGAGTGTCTGACACTCTTAAATCACCATATATATATACAGTGGGTACGGAAAGTATTCAGACCCCCTTAAATTTTTCACTCTTTGTTTCAGTAATATTCTTGTGAAAACCGTAATACATTTTTATTTTTTAGGAACCTTTGATGAATAAAAAGTTTGAAAGAACATCAATTATTTGAAATCAATATCTTTTGTAACAACATAACTGTCTTTACTGTCACTTTTTATAAATTTAATGCATTCTTTTCTTTCTTAAAAAAAATCTAGCTTATCCCAAACTTTTAAATGGTACTGTACATTTAAATAAATAAAGAAATCTTTAAAAATGTTTTTCACTACAAGAACAATATGTAAAATGTGCTGGGATTCTGCTTGATATACCAATATTTTGTTACGCTACTTATTCGTGTAGTAACGTTGATAACATTGCTACTTGTATTTATTTACTAGATCTTGGTGTAAAGTCTGATCTACTTTGCAGCTTATTCTGATCAAGAATCAACCAATTTTTTTAATGTGACTTTGAGGAGAAGGTAGATTTTAAATCAGATACTCAGATATTTTAAAACAAAATTCTGGTTTGATAACAACCTTGCAAATGTTGTCAAAATTAGTGACTACTAGATCTTCCCCTGAAGCGCAAATATTTTAGTGCCCAGTACCTTGTAAAATGCACTTTGGTTGCCTGTGGGACTGATAAAAATCCATCCAGGATTCACAGAATTTGCATAAAGCCAGTCAATCAGACTGGAGCTTATGGTTTAGTCGGTTCCTTTGCTTTTGCAGTTCGCATCAGACCATGCAGAATGATATTTATGTGCATGTCTGTCCTCTCCTTAGCTCGACCACTTGGACAAGCATGGTCAGTGTGCCCTAGTGCATGCTGCTCTTAGAGGACATCTGGAGGTGGTGAAGTTCCTCATTCAGAGCGACTGGGGTCAGATGCACCTCCAGAGCCCCTCCCCTACACAGTCACAGGACACGCCCTCCCCCACGCCACCAGATGCCACGCCCTTTCCCACACAAGCCACGCCCCAGGAGTCACAGCCCTCCAGCCCTGAGCGACAGGACGATGCAGCGGAGGCGCCGCAGGAGTCCGAGCAGAAGGTGGAGGAGCAGGAAGAGACTGCAGAAGAGTCCGAACAACAGACGCAAGCGGACGCACAGACTCAGCAGCAGACATTGCCACAGCCTGTGACCTTCAACAAGAGCGTGGCAGTACAGCAGGCCCTTATAGCAGCAGCCAGCATGGGTTACACAGAGGTAATGGCCTGTTGGTGTCACACAATTCCTTGCATGCTCCTTGCTCATATAGCTACTAACTGTATCTGTGTCTTTAAGATTGTGTCTTATCTCTTGGACTTGCCTGAGAGGGATGAAGAGGACACTCAACGCGCCCAGATTAACAGCTATGATACCCTGTGGGGTGAGACAGGTAGAGCTCCACTTATATAGGATTTTTCAATCTAAGCTGCCTGCATAGACAGCTGCCTACTGAGGCAGCATCCTACCTGGCATGGCAGGGATGCACCAAAATGAAAATTCTGGGCCCGAACCGAAACTGAAACTGCTTTGTAATAATTGTTTATTATTTTATTAAATAATATTAAGTAATTTTGTAAGACTTTTTAACCTTTGTCAGAGAGTGAATGTGCATTTTTAGCATAATTTCACAAAGCTAAAGTCAGATCACTCTGTTTGCTTTAAGTCTTGTAATTGTACAATCTACTTGAAATAAAAAATAACATGCTCATGCTACATGTATGTAGCATCTTTGTTTGGACTGTGATTAAAATGCAGTGGTTGTTCTAATTTCAAATGGCTACAGATTTTTTTGAAGGCCAATTCAGCCTGTAATAGAGCAAATAAACAGCTTGTTCATGTAGTCTTTCATTCTTTCTTGTCTCTTGCTTAAAAAAAAAAATCAGCTATCGGTATCAGAATCAGCCCATTTGCTGACAATCGGAATCGTCCATGAAAAATCATAATCGGTGCATCTGTACTTTTTTGTAGATAGCCTACTGGTTAGTTTTCTCAAACAGTCATAACTTTGACTTTTAACAGCAAGTCAAGAGCGAGTGAGTACACTGGTCCACTTAAAATGGTAAACACAGTAGGTATGCACACACATAAACACACACAGTGTTAGTGTGTACCTGGTATTCCCTACGTTATGGGGTTCAAATGTGTGTGTGTGCGGACAAAAAGATAAAGGTACAAAACTGTGAGGGAAAGCATTGCGAATGAAGATCGAATTAAAAATGATTGATAAATATAAGAGTACATATATACAGAATACATACATTTTATTTATATATGTACATAAATTATATATATATAGGGAGAGCGTGGTGAGTTGAGCCAATTTTTACTTGCGGTGTGATTAAAGTGAGCACATGACAGTAAATGGGTCCAACTTAAATATGTACATAAATTTCAGGATGTGGTGCATCCTTGGGAATAATCAATATGGAGCTAAAATAAACTGATTTTAAAATATGGCTTTCCAAAAAAAAAAAAGGTGGACTCTTGGCTCAACTTGCCCCCATTGAGGGGTAAGTTGAGCCACATGGAGTTAAACTGTGCCACTGATTATGCTGAAGTAAAACTGAACCTTTTCACTTAATACTATATCAAAGGAAGAGAAATTAATCAAAAAATGACTTATTCAAATCTATGTGTGAGCCTTGTGATGGACTGGCCATGCATGCAGGGAGTTTCCCCACCTGTGGCTCTAGACGCTGGGTTAGGATCCAGCTCCCTGTGACCCTGATAAGGACAAATAGGTTTGGATAACAGAATAGATGAATGGATGACTTCTTAAAAGTTTTATTTAAAGATACAGTTCACAACTTTGAAGGCATTTTTTGCCAAGTTCAGAACAAAATAAAGTTCAAATTGAAGAATAAAAAAGTGACTGCAACTGACCTTACAGAACTGGGCTAACAGTACTCAACATCCCACTTATAAATGTTGCAGGGAAATACAATTTCATAAAACTTCAATGGCCAATTTTCATAAACAAGGCCTATTTAAAATTTACAGAACAAAATCAAGTTCAAAACAAAGAACAAAACATTCCAGGAAAGAAAACGTTTCATAAACCATATATAAATAATGTTTTTGTGCTAAATCTTTGAGAACATTATTAAACACCAGAAAACTTTCTGTTTATGTTACTAGAAGAATGGTTGTTCATAACATTGAGAGAACCTAAGCAGAACGTTAGCCAGTGTTCTGAGAATGTTCTCTGTTAGCTGGGTGTCATGATTGACAGCTCCCTCCTGCTCTTCTCCTCAGCGCTGTCAGCAGCAGCAGGCCGGGGAAAGCTGGAGGTTTGTCGGCTGCTGTTGGAGCAGGGCTCTGCTGTGGCGCAGCCCAACCGGAGAGGAGTCGTGCCGCTCTTCAGCTCTGTGCGTCAAGGGCACTGGCAGGTAATTGATAAAGACTTGTTTTCCAGCTTTATTTTTGAAAGATAGAGAGTGTGTCTCCATGTTTCAGCTGTACACTCTCTTTCAGATTGTGGATCTGTTAGTGTTGCATGGGGCAGATGTAAACCTGGCTGATAAACAAGGCCGTACTCCACTCATGATGGCTGCCTCAGAAGGGCACCTGGACACAGTGGAGTTCCTAATGGCTCAGGGTACATGATATACACCTTTATGGCACAAAAGCACTGTTTAATGAGGTTTGCATCAGATATACCTCATATCCTATGTTTATTTGTAGGTGCATCTATGGATCTAATGGATAAGGAGGGTCTGACTGCGCTCAGCTGGGCATGTTTGAAAGGACATCTGCCTGTGGTTCGCTGCTTGGTGGAAAGGGGTGCAGCGACAGACCACACTGATAAAAATGGACGAACGCCTCTCGATCTGGCTGCCTTCTATGGAGACTCAGAAGTGGTGAGCGATATTTCAGTTAGCTTGGCATTTTTGGGTTAGGTTTTCAAAGTTTTTTTTGACTTGGTTTATCATGGTATTGATTTAATAAATTGTTATATAAGAAAACATTGCAAACTATTAAAAACCTTTACAAAACTAAATAAAGTACAATTGCATTTTTATGAAATTCTTATATTTATGTTTAAATTAATATAGTGGGTTAACAAATTAGGCTCTATGAACAGCTTAGGTGGAGTGCTGTGGTATACCACAGAAAATAATTTCTACTTGTTTTTTAATTTTTTATGAAGCTGCAAAAAATATGTTGCTCCAGTAACAGTGAACTTTCACTTCCCCTTTTACTTCTACTGTAAGTGTAGATCTGTCCACTGTGTTTGTTTTTACAAACCAAGAAAAGAGTCTTTAGAGATTATTTTCTGTGCAAATCCACAGCACTACACTTCAATGTGTTTAATGTATGCATGATGAAAAGCTAAAAATTATTCTTATTTCCTCCATTACTGAGTCTCTTTCTTCTCTCTGCTTTTTTTCTGTCTCAGGTGCAGTTCCTGGTGGATCATGGGGCTTTGATTGAGCATGTGGACTACAGTGGGATGCGTCCTCTGGACCGGGCAGTCGGCTGCAGAAACACATCAGTGGTGGTCGCCCTGCTGAAGAAAGGAGCCAAAATCGGTATGACAAATTGCATGCAACTAAATAATCAGATTGATGGCTTAAAGGAACACTCCACTATTTTTGAAAATAGGCAAATTTTCCATCTCCCCTAGAGTTAAACAGTTGAGTTTTACCGTTTTCGAATCCATTCAGCCGATCTCCGGGTCTGGCGGTAGCACTTTTAGCTGTAGCTTAGCATAGATCATTGAATCTGATTAGACCGTTAGCATCTCGCTCAAAAATGACCAAAGAGTTTCTATATTTTTCCTATTTAAAACTTGACTCTTCTGCAGTTACATCGTGTACTAAGACCGACGTAAAATTAAAAGTTGCGATTTTCTTGGCCGATATGGCTAGGAACTGTACTCTCATTCCGGCGTAATAATCAAGAACTTTGCTGCCATACCATGGGTGCAGCAGTTACGCCGGAATGAGAGTATAGTTTCTAGCCATATCGGCCAAGAAAATCGCAACTTTTCATTTTCCGTCGGTCTTAGTACACGATGTAACTACAGAAGTGTCAAGTTTTAAATAGGAAAAATATAGAAACTCTTTGGTCATTTTTGAGCGAGATGCTAACGGTCTAATCAGATTCAATGATCTATGCTAAGCTACAGCTAAAAGTGCTACCGCCAGACCCGGAGATCGGCTGAATGGATTCGAAAACGGTAAAACTCAACTGTTTAACTCTAGGGGAGATGGAAAATGAGCCTATTTTCAAAAATAGTGGAGTGTTCCTTTAATCGGATTGAAAAGCCTTCATGTAAACACCTCATTCTGTCCTATTGAGCTTGATCTGAATTAAATTTTCATCTGATTGAAAGGGGTATTGTATTCCTGAAATATTCCAATCAGTAAGGAAAAAAAATTGTGCAAACACTGGAATATGACTGTGTGCTGTGATGCATATATTTACATACGTATTGCAAAGTGCCTCTTTATTTTAATCTTTTTGCTTATGAAAGATCAGTGGAGCAGAATAACTATTTGCTAAAAAAGCTCTTCTGACATATACATCAGCTTTTCAAATAAATTATTAGCGGGTAATTAGCAGACAGTCTACTAATACTTTAGTTGACATGTACTTATAGTAGGGGTGTGCCCGAAGCCGAATACCTTATTCGGAAAGACATGGATAATGGCTTCAAAACGAATAATTATGCAGAATAATATTCAGCTGAGGCTAACACAGTCACTTCTCGTGTTTGCTGGATTACAGGTGATCCCAGGGAAAGTACGATATTATACATAGCCTCTAAAACCACTACGCAATAATGAGTGTGTGAAGTGAATGAGTGTAAGCACTATGAATGAAATGAGTGCCAATCAAATAGCCGCACTGCTTTTTCCTCTCCGTGTCGCTCTCAGAAATCAGCTCGGCAAGAGTAAATAATCTAAATACCACATCATACACATGTTCTACTATCTGATATGTATATTTAAATGATTTAAATCTTGTACGATCTTACTCAGTACACAGTGTTGTATATATACTTCTTATTTTAATTGTATTAACATTTGTTATTACTTATGTTTTAATTAGAACTTTTTAATCATTTGAGATTGATACAGACACAGATATTGGCTCCGCTGCATACCCCTAATTTATAGTTAGTAAAATGTAAAAAGTGGACTGTCAAAATACCTGATGCACGTGTAAACGAATATGTGAAATCAGACTGGATTGATTCCGACTGACAATTAGTGCATGTGAACTTACCCAGTGTTAATGTGGCTCAGGCATTGCCCATACTGTAGAAACAAAACGTCTCTATAAGCATAGTAAAACCAGAAATCACCTACCAGCCAACGACTGCCAAAAAGAAAACGGCTTAGGGGAGATAAATTATCATTAGCTTGTTCTACAAGAATAGAAATCACTGGAAAGTCCCCATGTATGTGTATGTGTTTTCATGTAGCTCAGCTGCTCTAGCATTCTGCTGCACTGTGCTTTACTTCACTAACTCCAGCTGCTCTTGGTTAATGCATCTTTTTGTTTGTGGTGTTTGCATTTGTTTTCACTTGCAACCTGTTTCTCTTGCTCTGTTGCTCTTTCTCTTTACTGCCTTACTCTCTCTGTTTGTCAATTCAATTGTTGGTAAGAGGTAGTTTAATGTTGTTAGTGCTGGTGTTGTTTTGCTGTTTTACTTTTAATTTCTAATTCTTTAGCTGAAGCTCTTTTTCCCCACCACTCACGGCTGCTTTTTTTGTGTTCCCCCTCACCTTTCTTCCACGACCACTGCATTACTCTTAACTTCCTCTTTCTCCCACTCTCACTTTCACTCACCTACACACACGCCACTCTCATTACCACCTATGGTTGTGCCACTCACCCCATCTTATTCTCCCGCAACCCCGATCCTCATTCCCTCGCTCTCACAACCCCTGACTTCCGGCCACAGGATGTCAGACACTGCCAAGTCGGCATAAAGGAGGTAATGCTTGTGCTCGGGCTGCTTGCATCTTGCTTCCCTTCAGGCATCCTGACAGCTCTCTGTTCTGTGTGCAGTGGCGTGTTTGGGTGCTGCAGGTTTGACTGGCACTGTAAACTGTCCTGAAGTGTTAAAAATGAAAGGTTACAGGGAATGAGAACTTGAGTTCACCCTGAAGGCATCCTCATCCTGTTGTCCTCGCCTTCATCTGTTTGTTATGATTCCTGAGCGCTCTGCACTCCTCTGTCTTTCTCTCCATGTTTTTCCTTCAAACCAGTTGTTCATTTTGACCCATCAAACATCCTGTTACCCATAGGTCCTGCTACCTGGGCAATGGCGACATCTAAACCTGACATCATGATTATCCTACTGAGTAAACTTTTAGAGGAAGGAGATGGCTTCTACAAGGTCAGATTTACTCAAAATTTACCTCTGATGTTTGCACAGATTTGCCTAGAACAAAGTCCTAGACTCTGTGTATTTACACAGTCAATCATCTTTTCACCTACAGAAGGGTAAAGTGAAGGAGGCAGCTCAGCGCTACCAGTATGCTCTGAAGAAATTTCCCCGAGAAGGATTAAGTGAGGACCTGAAGACCTTTAAGGAGCTCAAAGTGTCTTTGTTCCTGAACTTGTCTCGCTGTCGGAGGAAAATGAATGTGAGAACAGCATGAATGTTTCTAAAAATACACTTTGCAAGGTGTCATTCTAGCACACCGTAAAATTCGGCTTAAAAATCTTGTGTGATGCTGTAATATTGTAACTGCAGTATGCAGCATGTCGTGAGAACCTTGCTGATATATGTCTAGTACAACTGGGCAAACTAATGAAATGTCAACCCCCAAATTACAAAAATGAAATAGATTTAACTGAACACACTTTCTTGGTTCCAGGACTTTGGCATGGCGGAAGAGTTTGCTACCAAGGCTCTGGAACTGAAGCCTACGTCTTATGAGGCATTCTATGCTAGAGCCCGTGCCAAGCGTAGCAGCAGGTAGGGTTCTTCCATTATTTTCCTTCCTTACGGATCAAGTTACTTAAGGGTGGCTTAATATTTCCATTGCCGCTTTATAGGCAATTCGCTGAAGCACTAGATGACCTGAGGGAAGCCATAAAGCTGTGTCCCAACAATCGTGAAATCCAGCGTCTCCTTCAGCGCGTGGATGAGGAGTACAGGCAAGTTACCCAATCAGAGGAGCCAGAGCTTGAGCCTCCTCCATCCCCACCACCATCTCCCTTACCAGTGGAGGAAGATGAGGAGCCCCCTCATCATACCCCTCCCCCTGAGCCAAGACTGGATGACATGGAGCCTGTCCAAGACTTGTTTGAGGATGATGACTTCCTGGAACAAGAGCTAGAGGCTGTGTCTATTGGTCTTGCTTCTGATATTCGCTCGAATGCTTCGAGCCTTGCCATTATACATAGTCCACCCCTTTCTCCGGGCCATCATGACACTGGCTACCTATTTGGAGGGCAGGCCTTTGAGTTCCACCCAAGCTCCTCCTCCATGTCATCTCCTACCCATCATAGTTACCAGTCCACCTCCCCGTGTATCTCTCCAACACATCAGAACTCCCACTACCACCAGAGTCCACCCCACACCTCGCCAGTCCATCAGTCCTCCTACCGGTTCAGCCCTCCACCCATGGGCAGTGGAGGGAACCAGGGGATGGACTACCAGAGTCCTCCGCCATCTCCTCTTAGGCGTGGGGTTCCATTCAGAGGTAGCCCTCCAATTGAGAGTGTGTGTCTATATCGTTCCCAGTCTGGCTCTCCAGTCCGCTACCAACAGGATCCTTTACCTAGCCGCCCTAAATCACCACTGTTGAAGATGAGCAGCCAGCGATCCTTCCAACTCCAGTCGCAACCTTCCCAGAGCTCTCAGACCAGTCAGCACCACCAGGTTCAGGGTCTTCGCCTGCAGCCCTCTATGGCACAGATCGTCCGCACTAACCAGCCCAGTAACAGTATGTACAGCCAGTTGGCACATCCACTCAGCAGTAGGTACCAGGGCAGTTCTATGGATGTAGACAGGGAGAGAGATCGAGAGCCAAGGCTGGTGTACCAGCCCTCATTGGATGGCCGGTCAATGTCTCAAGTGCAATCCAGCCTTAGTGTGGGAGCTCTGTGTCAGCATGGGGGCCGAGGTGGGCCTGCTGGGGTTTTGGAGTCAAACTTGGGGAAAGATGAGATCCCTCAGCGTCCTGCTTCAGCCTATCGTTCAGCTACAGGGGGACCCGGAGGCATGCGCTTCAGCCAAACCCCCCAGATAAGCCGTAGTCAGTCAGCGGCATACTATCCTGTCTCCAAGCATGAACTTGAGAGAGCAGTGGCAGCCTCTGCTCTGCCACCATGCCAACTGGGCTCTCCAGAGATCCCCCACCTAGTGCGCAGACCTATCAGTGCCAATACAAGTGACCTAAAACAGCATGTATCGACCCCCAGACCACTGATCCACTCCCAGAGTGTAAATCTTCGTTTCTCCCCATCTAGCAGTAATATCTCCTCAGGTTCCAGCTGCAATCTAGCCCCTGGCTTCAGGCCTTCCTCCTCCATGGCCCAAATGGAAATCCCGCTGCAGGCTGCATATGAACGAAGCTTTGACGAGCCATCTACCCTCTCACCCTCTCAGAGCGGACTGTACTCGGGTGAGCCCGCCCGATCCCGGACCACGCCATTCATGGGCGTCATTGACAAGACCGCAAGGACTCAGCAGCAGTACCTTCACCAGCCTTCCCGGGCCTGGCCTGTGTCATCTCTGGAATCGGTTATCACTAGCCCCACGTCGCCTGGTAATTTGATCCACCAAGCCTCCACCGCTTCCTCCTACAGCCCACCTACATCTCTAGGCAATATTGCCTACTACAATAAGACCAATAATGCCCAAAATGGACACATGCTAGAGGAAGAGTACTATGTACAGCCGCAGCCATCCTCCCTGGGCAAGCTTGCCAATGGAGGGGCCCGTGATCGAGACTTCCTGGAGCGAGTGAGCCAGGCACCAACGTACCAGGATGTTAAGGTAGCGCGGACAATGCCCGTGGCACAGGCGTACCAGGAGAACATGTACCGCCAGCTTTCCCGTGATGCCAGACAAGGTCCCACCTCGCCCATCAAACCAAAGAGACCCTTTGTGGAGTCAAATGTTTAACAGGCACCCAAAAGGGTGGGCACAAAGGTATGAGTGACAGTGAATGTTTGTGTCAGGTCTTACGTAAGGGACTGTGTAGGTGCAGGTTATTAAAGCCAGTATTTCAAGTAGAGGAAACTGCACAGGAGAAATACTTTTAATTAACTAAAAAACAGTGTTACAAATACCTGTGTACAAATACATGTGCCTACTTTAGGTCAACTCAATCTGTTGGTAAAAACTCAGACAGCACCCTTTTGGAGTATTAGAATACAGTACGTTAAAGTAAAAAATGTTCTTTAAAGCTCTGCACATTATATAAGAAAGCACATTTATTGACGTTCCACAGCAGAGGCCACATACAGAAGAATAGTGTGTCTTGCCATTGTTCCCAGCACTAAAGCAGATATGAAACTGGCAATCTATGTGTTGAACGCATTCCTTCCTCACCTAATCCTACTCTCTCTCTTCCCAATGAACCTAAACAGATTTGCTAGGCTTTCTGAACATGATATTGTTGAATTGTTCAATACTGTAAAAAGTGAAAATCTGATTCAGAAAAACTAAGTTGTAGTTATAGAAGGAAAAGAGGAATATTTATAATTAAGTTATATGATGTATAGAAATATTAAAGCAGCTTTCCTGTCAGGTTTATTTTGTTTTCTTTTTGTCTTTAATTTCGTATTTATTGATTTGGGCTTTTGGAAACGGTATCAACTATTTAAAAAAATAATGATTTCAAAATAATGAGTTTATGACCAGAGATTATTGTCTTTACAGTTATTACCTTACATTTCTGGCTCTCAAGCAGAAATATTTTTTGTGTCAAAATTCACAGTTGTAGTGTGGCAATAATATTAGTTTAAACAATTTTTTGGGAATAAGCTTAATATGATTTTCAAGTAACCCTCACATTTTGTGGATATGGCTTAGTCTTTATTTACAAAATGAGTTCAGTTAACTACCAAGTACTGGAGTGGCAATCCTGCCGTATTTCAAGTTGAAGAATGTATCACACCATAGACGTCTTATGAACTCTACAGTATGTATACTACGCAACACAAAGTTTCAGGGGCGTTTGCAAGGTAGTAATAGAATTTCTTCTCTTTTTTTCAGTTTCTTTATTGTTCTAAGAAGCGTCAGTATATCAAGTGAAGTATGTTTGTTTTAACTTTTAAACTTTTATTCATAACTTTGGTCTGCACTGACTGTCTGTGCATTATGAAGAAAGAGAGCACTTTATTCATTTGTAAGGATTGTATGGAATGTGAATATTGAGGGGCTGGAGATGTTTTTTTTTTGTTGTTGTTGTTTTGTTTTTGTTTTGGATCTGGGACGGGACGGGACGTCCTTACTAACAAACGTTCGGTGAACACTGGAAAATAACCTGTGATTAGCTGTACTACTAGAAAACAAATAGCAGTTATTGTCCTTGGTGCAATTCTAATTTTTCAAGCAAATTAATGAACAATAATATAAAAGAGCAAGATTATGTTTTTAAAAAGATATAAAAAAGTGTATATAACAGCCTTTATAGAGCGCAGTGTACTTGCTGTATATAGTGGCCAAATGTGTTCATGCATACAAAATCCTGCTCTCCTTTGCAAATGCGTCGCTAAATGCAGCGTGTCAAGGACTTGATGAGCCTCACGTGTCAAACACAGTTCAGTGGCGTCACACACTACCGAAAAGTAAACCAGCTGTTTTGAAATAGTGTATTTGTCGTGTAAAAATACAATATTCAGCTAGTTCCTTTTGAAGTTCTCTGCTTCAGATTGCAATACTATTAACATGCCGAGCTTAAATGTGGCTTTGGTCAGATCTTCTCAAAAATACAGCATATGGACAGGTATCTAGACAGCTTGTCTTAAAGGCAACCATATTCACCTTTCTGTTGCTGTCAGTGTAAACTTGCTTGAATTGAGAGATGCCTCGTGGTCAGCTTCGGGGAAAAGCTAAATAAATAACACTTGAGAACACAGGACTCTGATGTGGGCTTGTCAAGAGCCTCTTTAGGGTGGTGTGGTTTTTCAGTGCAAGTTATTTTTGCTGTACATAACCTGACGCATGATTTACCCTCCATCCCCCTCTGAATTCGACATACACAGACATTCGTGAATCTGCCATATGTCTCCAATAGAAGAACTAAACAGAAATAAAGTTCACAACCGACGAAAAAAGAAATCTCACACTCATCTCCACCAAACTCAACAGTAGAGACGTGACATTTACCTCTAAAGGGTTTGGCCATTCTTTTTATCTTTCAGTTAGATTTGAGTTGATTTTAATGTACTTGCTTGCTAAGCAGAATTTCTCGTCTGTAAATGTGAGCTTTCAGAGCGCTGTGACAACGTTTAATGACTTCAATAAACCAGAATGTGTTTTTATCATGTCACTTGTCCTTTTTATATGGTTTATGTTTATTAATAGTTTCAATATAAGAAATGTATAACACTGGTCGAGCTCCTAATATTCCTTTTATTGTGGTTTGACTGTACTTTATATTCAGATGTTACATGTTAACTGCTAATAATCAAACCATTAAACAAGTATCATAAGTATTCAAGGAATAGTTCACCCAAAAATAAAAATTTGTATTCACCCCCAGGTCATCCAGATTTTCATGAGTTTGTTTTATCAGACTTGCTCGCACTTGCTCATCAATGGATCCTCTGCAGTGAATGGGTGCCGTCAGAATAAGAGTCCAAACAGCTGATAAAAACATCACAATAATCCACAAGTAATCCACACCACTCCAGTCCATCAATTAACATCTTATGAAGTGAGAAGCTGCATGTTTATATATTGTGATGTTTTTATCAGCTGTTTGGACTCTCATTCTGACGGCACCCATTCACTGCAGAGCATCCATTGGTGAGCAAGTGATGGAATGCCACATTTCTCCAAATCTGATGAAAAAACAAACTCCTCTACATCTTGGATGGTCTGAGGGTGACTACATTTTGAGAAAATGTTCATTTTTGGGTGAACTATTCCTTTAAACAGTCATGTATGATACCTCAAATCATACTGGCTGTTGAGAAGAGACTATTACATTTCTATGTGATCAAACTTGATTTTCATCTGGAAAATGATAAAAATCCTCTAGCTATATCTATGGACCAGAGACCAGGGGCCTCATTTATAAAATGTTGCGTATAAACCGTCCTAAATTTGTTCTAAGATAATTTCTCAAAAGTGTGTAAGTATGGTATTCAGAGAAAACGAACGTGCGCACAAAAACACGTGCGTATGCCTCTCTTCCAGATGTGACATTTATAAATCGCAAAAATCTTGAAATTGTTCGCAGCTGGCTGGTGTTAAATCTCCGCCTTGTAAACGCCCCCTAATTAATGTCATTACCATATGAAAGAGCACACGTCAATATCCAAATTTCTATGCTTGAGAATGACGAGCACAAAGAAAAAAAACTTTACTGAGTCTGAAATTGAGGTCAAGTACAATTTTCAGTCATCTTAAAAAAAGTGAGCCATCCTACTTTTAAAATCACTTGCTATGACAACTAATAAAAAGTTTAGTATCACAAAATTCTTGCAAAACTTGAAAAAACATTATTGAAAGAAAAATTGGACGTTTCATAAAATAAATTATTACACAATTATGGTCTCCTGTATGAAAAAGCCTGCATGTGATTTGGCATTTCTTTATATTTACACAGTTTACTAATGCTGCTCATTAATGTACTGACACAAAAATATATAGTGTATTTTATACAAATATAACTGATGTATCTATTTTACGCATTAGTAGTAAATCAAGACTTCGCAAGTGAAATAATCTTGTGAAATAAAATAATAATAATAAAAAACAACATGGAATGTATGTATGTGCTGTACATGTGGAAGAATTGACAATAAAGCAGACTTGACTTGACTTGGAATAAACTGTGTACAGAAAGCGTGCGAGTAGGCCTAAAGAACTCTCAACATTAGGCTACTAAAAAGGTCAGTTTAATCTCGCAAAAATTCCCGTTAGTAAAAAATCTGCCTACACTGACTGCACAATTAATCTCTTACACTGCATCTTTGCTGTTTATGATGAATTCGGTGCTTGAACGTACACCGCTTTTATTATTATTGCAGCTTAAATGTTCAAAAAGCTGCAGTACTCCGACTTTGCCACAAGGAAAAGTGCGTACGCCTACTCAGACCCTGACGTGGTGCTAAGTACTTTTCCACGTCAAAGACCGTTTTTATAAATATGAACGTTGTCTTGGATTTTAGCGTACGCACACTCTAAGATCAAATCTGTGCGTACGCACATTTTATAAATGAGGCCCCTGAACCTTTTTTGAACACCACTCTAAACACCTAAGCAACTATCTAAAACACCTTAGAATCATAATTAGCAAATGCTGGAAAACGAACGTCTTCGTGGCGAGTTTTGAAGACCATTTACGTTCTTCACAGAAAATGTTGTTTTTGCTTATAAGCAAGTTTATTATAACCAAAAAAATATTTTGGTTTCTACACAAGAAGAGACAATTCAAGTAACTTAAAAGAAAAAAATTAATAACAGAGTCAACAACCGAAGTAGAACAGCCTTTTACAAAGTACTTTTTAAAAGAATCATCAAAGAACAACAGCAACAAGAAACATTTTTACTCAAGACTTTCTTTGGCACAAACTAAATGTTTATGCAGTGCAGCAATCCTTTTCACTTCTGCTCCAAAAACATTCTTTAAAGCTCAGAACAGAACAGAACTCCATATATGATTGATCTTCAAGCTGATGGTTCTTTTTGTGTCAAGAGCTTACTGTTTTGATGGCTGGTTCAAACACCAAAAGCTGCGACATTCACTTTTACTCCTTCTTGGGTTTGGCTGTGAGAAGATGCACAAATCCTGGCACCAACACCATGACCACCTGCGGCACAATGCTGTATTTGAGAAAGAACAGCGAGTAGAAGAGAAGCGGAGGAACGGTGGGCACGGGGAAACTGCTGATGTAGTGGAGGGCTATGGACGAGAGGGCCAGACAGAGAGTCCTGGGAACCCATGGAAGAGCCCATCCACCTGGCTTCCAGTACTGTGCAAGTCCTAGTCCCAGCAGAACCCCGGCATCACGGTTCAGAGAGGAGAAGGGCGCCGTGTCCATACGGATCCACTCGGAGCGAGAGCACCACCTCTTAGCCAGTGAGATAGACCTGCGGTTCAGAGTTTAAAGGAGACATATTATGCCCCTTTTTACAATATGTAATATAAGTCTCTGGTGTCCCCAGAATGTGTCTGTGAAGTTTCAGCTCAAAATACTCCACAGATCATTTATTATATCATTCTGAAAATGCCTATTTTGAGTGGAAGCAGAAACACGCTGTTTTTCGGGCCTGTCTCTTTAAATGCAAATGAGCTGCTGCTCCCCGCCCCCTTTTCCAGAATAGAGCCATTACAGCTCGGACCTGCTAAAAACATGTTTTGGTTCTGATTGTCATGTTTATCGTGCTGAAATCATGCGTTGTTGTCTCCTCTGAGGCTCGGACTCTAAACGGTGTTCTGTGCTTGTCTGTGCAGCCAAAGACAGAACCGTTAGCATGTTTTGCTCAAACTTTCTCCATGGCATTAGAACTAGTACACCGCTGTTGCTTGCGAAATCAAAATGACGGCGCCATGGGTGGAACGTGCAGATTAAGAGGTGGTAATATTATTTTGAGATCCCTTTGCCATAATTGTTCATAAAGATAAAGCCTCATTAACATACAGTGCTGGGTAGATTACTGTTACTGATTACAAATTACATGACGAAAACTGTAGTTAGTAATCTATTAGATGACACATTTTAGGTAATGTATTCAGATTACTTTTTGATAACTTTTGACCAAACTCATTTATTACATTGAGTTGACAGATTTCTATTCTATATAAAAAAAATATCTATATAAAATATAACATCTATAAAATTATAAAGAAAGAAAACGTATTCCATTTTTGTCAGCAACATGAAGGAAATTCAGGAGGTTTGTGAGCTGATGAAAAGTAATGATTAATATATCATAAAAATGTACAATAAATAATTTTACAATAAACCTTAAAAATAAAAAAATCTATCACTTATTAAAAAAAGGTAATCTTTTAAATAATAAAATTATTTTAAAATAATAATTACTATTATTATCAATTATATTAATAAGTAGTTCATTTTTGGAATCTGATTACGTAATCCAGATTACATTTAACCAGTTACTACCTGGCACTGCT
>NW_015647124.1:2510408-2546168 GCF_001515625.1 Sinocyclocheilus rhinocerous
ATATGTGACAGTTTGAGGCCCAATATGTTATGATTAGGGGTAGACAGATTTGTCATTTAATTATAACAAATGAGAAAATTGAGAAAATAAATGTTTTAAACTAAATAAATGTAATGTTTTCATACAATATTTACTCAATATAACACTGTACCCACCAAGAAAGATCAACCCCACTCTTTTGCAGGGCACCATGCATTAGAAGAGCTCCAAGGAGCAAAGTCAAGCTGAAGCGAAAGAAGAACAGCAGAGGGCGACATTCAGGCACAGTCCTGTTCAGAAAAATCCCCAGCAAGACCCCTGTGGAGAGAGTGCATAAAGATACAAATATAATATAATATAATTAATATAATATAATATAATATAACAATTTCTGACCTGCCAGAAGACCTGCAATGACTTGATGTGGGAAGTGAGCTAAGATGAAGATTCGAGAGAGGCCTACACATGCCAAAAATACTGCATACAACAGATACGGCACTGCAGCTAATATCTTACTGTAAGAGAGATAATTTAGTTCGTTTTACATATGAATAACTAACATTTCTATTATATCACGAGAGCCTTAAAGACAGACCTGCCTGTGCGAGTGTGAAAGAAGGAGGCCAGGAAAGAGACGATCACCCACCAGACAGCACCAGTGACCATGGCATGACCGGACGGACTGCCTGAGAGAGACAGACGAGGAATCGGTCAGTCAGCAGCTCGTTTCAAATGTCTTCACATCCGGAAATGGTTCAGGTAAAGTGATGTGTGATAAGGAGGTTTACTTTGCTGCTTTACCTGGGCCGGTCTCACAGGTAGACAGGAACTGCTGGACTTTTGGTGGGTTTTTAGAAAACAATCCAGAATGTCCAATCCACCAATAAGGCCTCTCGCCAAACAGGATCCTAACACAAAATGTCAACATGTGAAATCATGTGACTGAGAACTAAAATAATCTTAATAATCTATTATAGAAATAATGTAAATATTACTAGGTTTTACCCATTTGTCTGCAATAAGTTTTTAATAATTTAAAGGGGTCATATGATGCTGCTAAAAAGAACATTATTTTGTGTATTTGGTGTAATGAAATAATGTAGTACGATCACCTATTCTTTTATATATTTTAATAAGTACAGGTCAGAATATATCTGTCACACTGAATGACGATGGAACATCATTTCACCCATATTTTAACGTTATATTCACAACAGTTATTTGAAAAATTAAAGTAGACTTTACTTGCGTTTAATATGTTTTATGTGAGTATAAAATCACTTGCAAATCATTTATAAATTTCATTTGATTCGGACACCAAAATGAGACATCCTGTCTTTGACCCATATATATGATCACTTTGAATGCATTTAAAATGTTTTTTTTTTCCATGGAACATTATATATATATATATATATATATATATATATATGTGTGTGTGTCAATATCAATTTAATAATCTTTTGATTATTAATCAATAGTGCATTTAAAGTGATAAATATTATACATAAAGTGATGTATTATATTATATTACAAACGTGTATACAAAAATGTATACAGTTCAATGAAAACAGTACTAATAACACTAATAATAATAAAATAGAAATCATTTAATATACATATTACATATAACAACTTCCTTATAGACATGTAGATATCTATTATTTGCTCTGACATTCATTTCAGCTTCGCTTTCCGACATCCCAAGATGCAAAGCAATGCGTACCATTTGAAAACCAAATTAAGCCACTCTGATAAAGCTGCTACCCAGAGAACAGCGGTGCCGGTCCGTCGATGTGTGTAAAACACCACAGGAAAGACCAGGAGCACTGCAGCTTTCGGGTCTCCCAAATGAGAAGCAATTAGCCAGAAATCCTCGTAGCTTCTCGTTCTCCGCTGAAGCTCCTCCGCCATCCGAACGCCTTGGCGGTATATGGTCTCCATTATAGGAAGATGAATAAACGTCAACCAGTAAAATTAAGATCCCTTGTTCATCATACTATTATCTTACAGCTCATATATACATAAACTAAAGCGCATGTCAAAGACGCTCCTGCAGCTAGTAATCTGTCAGTTGTGTTGTTTTGCAAACTTCCACGTTACCGCTATTACGGTGGCCGCAGTGGGACAATCTTCACTAAAACGCATATTTTAAATGATATCCCTTGAATGTAGACGTAAGATTTCGTTATATTTGGGACCTGTAGTCGTAATCTTGTTAAAATACTTTTACTCATTCGATCTTCGGACAAACTTTTTATATTTGTATCTTATATTTATTGAGTACATGTTCAAAGAATATTTGCAGAATAATGTTAGAGATGGTGCTGTAATAATAAATTGGGCCAGTAGTAGATATATCCACACCGTATGTGATAAATGTACTGATGTAAATACATCAGTTGATACTGAATTTGCCCTTCTCTCTCTCTCTCTCTGTTATTTTGGATTGACTTTAAAAATGGACAAGATATTTTTTTTTCAATTCAATTCAAGTTTATTTGTACAGCGCTTTTCACGATACAAATCATTGCAAAGCAACTTTACAGCAAATTAAGTTTCTACAATATTTAGTGGTAGCTCATCAGTGGTGACTGTCAGTCAATGTAGATATGGCAGAAATGTACGGAAAAATCAATTAAAGACGTAATCAAACAGACGATGAACACTATTAACAGCAATTATTATATTAAGATAGACTCTTTTAAAGTTTTTTTTTCTTTACAAGCCCAAACTTTTCCGAAAAACAAAATTATTTTAATTTTGTTAATCTTTTTATTTATTTTGCAAAGTTTTACATTCACGAGTCAAGAATAACTAAAAAGAAAATAATAAAAAAAAAACTCATTATCAAACATTATCAAGATGTGCTTTGATGAAACCCTTCCAAACATGAAAATACAAAATAAAAAAAAACTAATGGAAGAAAAAAATTCTACAACTTTCCAAATTCATGTAACTGCCCAAATCTTGTTTATTCCGCATTTATATTCTGTTTTATATATGTTATTTATCTCACATTCTCTAAATTGTTAAATATTGCTATGTACTTTTTGTTCTATATTTGACTGTTATTCCTAAGCAATTTAAAAAGAAAGAAACAATAAACTGGTTCCTTTCCTGTCACCTGACGTGCCTCTGCGTCGTACGCCGCCACGCCGCCGCATGCGTTTACGTAAAGCTCGCGCTCCGGTTTCCCTGGCGGAGAAGATGGCGGCTCCTGGACCGGGGGAGTATTTCAGTGTTGGGAGCCATGTCTCTTGCCTCACCTGTTTAGGCCAACGTTTGCAGGGAGAGGTGGTAGCTTTCGATTACCCGTCCAAGATGTTGACTTTGAGTATCCTTTATTCCTCGCATATGTGCGTTTAAACGGCCGTACTGTGAACTGAGGCTCCGTGCGAGCGTGTTTATGTGTGCGCTAGTCGCCTCATTCAACGCCTGTTCTTGCTTTATTTACTTTCTGTGTTGTTTTCGCTTGGGTTCTTTTTTGCTAAGTTGATTTGATGTGGGTTCATAGTTGGAAACGTGTTAGAGAAGTGTTGTTTGTGGTTAGCGTGTTGATTAGCATGTCCTCGCCACCGACAGTATTAGCATGCGCGCTAAGCTAATGTCTTTCCAGTGCAATAATGGCAGCTCTCACAGGACATGTAACACAATATAAATTCTTTGTTTTTCATTAAGTGTTATTTAGGGAAAATACGCCAGGCTGAGTATCAGCCACTTGGTTTTCTCATAATACATGAGGTATCTACCTAGCTCTACTGTTCTCAGATGAGTTATATCAGACCAGACGAGTGTTGACACCCTGTGACCTGGCATGCGTGCAAGATTCAGGCTTTTTAAAAAAATCATTATTATGTTTTGGAAAGTACTGCCTATATAACATGTCTTTAAGGCTTTATGCCTGTAATATATTTATAAAAATCAAAATTAAAGTTTGCACGTTCTGTATCATATTACATCAGGCTATTATTGCTCAGATACTATGATGTCAAGTCACCTTTATTTGTATAGCGCTTTATACAATACTGATAATGCTGTGAGAATATTAAGCCCATCCGGAAGGAGGAAAAACACCTCTGTTTTATTCATAGGCTCAAACTGAGCAAAAATATGCAATTTGGTGCAGTTGTCGATATTTATAAGACCAAAAAGTGAATGAAAGTCTGATGCTTGTAATGCAAATCAATGAGATCTTTATTACAGACTGATTATATAGCGAAAATGATATAAATATCAGTTGTTACTCTACATCTGCCAATAATCTTGGTGAGCTGATGTTTAAATGCTTGGTTTTATGATCAAAGCTCTGTAGTTTCCAAATATATAATGCAATGCGATCCAATGTTGATTGAGAGATGAACAAATCTTAAGCCTGATGATGATCATATTTGCTACATTTTAACATGATTTAAAAAATAATAATAATAATTTGTATGGATACGTGGTTGTAAACTGAGTCCAGTAAATGTTCATTTTGCTATGTTAATGACAAATTATTCTTAGGATTACCACTAAAAAAAAAAGAAAAAAGATTTCATTACAAAAAGACGTGACCCACAACCTGAAAGTGGACTTTTTTACAATTATACTAAAAGGCGCTTTACTTTTTAAGTGAAGTATCATTGAGATGACAGAAGGCATGTAGATTGTGTGCAACAGGTTTTTCAGCAAAGTTTTCATCATGTGGATCATTTAGAGGCTTTAGAAATCCATGAATAAAATAACAGTATGCATTGATTTAAGGATAGATTGAATGGCTAAGCAGCATCTGGGGAGTGTGTTTGTGAGTTTTTCTGGTGTCTACAAAGATGGAGTCTGATTTTGACTTGTTCATAGTGATTAATGAATTAGTGTGCTTGTCACACAAGCGGTTGACCTTCATATATCTAGAAATCCCATAGTGTGTTTGTGAGTTTTTCTGGTGTCTACAAAGATGGAGTCTGATTTTGACTTGTTCATAGTGATTAATGAATTAGTCTGCTTGTCACACAAGCGGTTGACCTTCATATATCTAGAAATCCCACTTAAGTGTGACCTTTGATGGTTTGATTCTTTGACGTATTCAGCCTGTCATTTGTCACTTTTTTCCCCCCGTCTTATGTTTTGTTGGCTTGCTCAACCAGTTACTCATATTGGTCTCATTTGTTATATTTTCTATTTTGACTCTTTACTTGCTTTGTGTATGGGCCTTAAAATAATTGCTATCTAAACTTGTGGGGACTGAGTCAGAGCAGCAGAAGGAAGTGCTGATTTCCCAAAAAAAGAGGTTTCAACAGCTAGCTATTTGTCTTTTTTTTTTTTTTTTTCGACATAATCTTGACTTCATGTCTTCGTTTGGTTTTTCCTTAACCGTTCTCCTCCCAGAATGTCCTTCCTCCAGCGGTAAGCCCAACCTCAGTGACGTCATCTTGGTTAACTTAGCCTATGTTTCAGATGTGGATGTTATTAATGACCGCACTGAGACTCCTCCTCCTCTAGCATCCTTGAATATTAGCAAGGTAAGCTCACATTTTATGCTTAAATCATATTGAGAACCAAAGGTGTGTGGTACAGTCACAATTTTATATACTAGTATGAGTCATTTTAATTCATGGTAAGGTATGGGTCGACCGTTTATTGGCGCCGGTATTAAGCATTTTTATGATTATCGGTATCTGTCATTTTCAAAACCGATTCGGCGATAAAATAACTTACTTTTGTGACCAGCTGGATATGCAAATAGATGGTAACAATCGTGACAAAATATTTGGGTTGTACGTGTGTGTTTTGGTCACATTGTTTTAACTGTTAGAGGTTAGTGTCCTCTCAGCCTTGACAGCAAACATACTGCTGTTCTTACTTTCTAATGCAGCATTTAGACAACACATTATTTAATTTATAATTATATGAAAATATGCACTATAGTGTACTGTATTCTAGGGCTGCACGATAAATCGAAATGAAATCGAAATCGTGATTAGACAAAAGATGCGATTGTCATGCGTATCTTTCAATGAAGCACGGTTCTGTGATCAGTAGTAAATCTCCATCTCGCGCAGAAACTCCAAATACACCCCGCAGAAGAAACCCAGGAAATGCCTATAGCGGTTCCTGAATAAACAAAAGATTTAAATGCTTATATTGATTCAACATGACTAATAAACACACGACTACGGAGATATATGGTTTATCTGAGTTCTTATTATGTATATCTATAATGCAATGCTAATCGACGGCCTTTATCACTGCTTAGAATACTATGAAATATGTTGCGTGCTTTATTCTGTGTAAGAAGCCACATCATCTCACAGAAGGATTTATTTCAAACACTCGACTGACGTTATGAAGTGAGTTTGGAGTAAAAGCATGTTATTAAATGTGGTATTTTCACGTGCTTTCAGATGAAGCAGCATTTACTACACAGAGCCGTAGTTCACTGAGAAGCTACGCAAACCGCTGTCATTATCGCGAATGATTTCTTCGATTTCATAATCGTACGATTATATCGTCTGCAATATTTTTTTTGCGTAGCTTGTCAGTGAACTACGGCTCTGTGTAGTAAATGCTTCTCCATCTAAAAAGCAGGTGATGCAGATTTACTACTAATCACAGAACCGGCTTTACTGACAAGATGTGCATGACAATCGCATTCGATTAATCGTGCAGCCCTACCATATACACAGAGTTTCGTTGTCTGTTTTAAATCTGCATCTGAAGCAGCCTCAGTGTCAAAACAAACAGCACGTGCTGTCAGTGATTCACCTCTAGAGGCCGCTCTCGTGTTGTATAATGACAGCGGAGCTTCTCAGCTCCAGCAGTGGACGCAACCTGGAAAAACTATCGCCATGGATTTTTGCCGATAGTTCCAGCAATCAACTATCGGTGCCGATTAATCGGCAAAACTGATCAATCGGTCGACCTCTAATGTTAACGCCTATTGTACTTGTTAAAAAAACTTGGTACTTCAACTTAAGGTGTACTCTGTACTCAGAATCTGTCTGACTTTCACACTCAAGCCTTTAAAGCATCAACTTAATACACATTATCGTCTGTTGGTGTGGATGCTAATATTGTTATCGTTAGTGTTCAAATTCTTATTGCAAATGGACTTTTACTTAATTTTCCATACTTTATTTGGTTACAAACCAAAAGATATGATTATTCTTGACAATAAGTCTGCAATTAAAACAGCTTCACATTGTGACATTTTCAAAATAAAAACTCAAAAAAGAGAAACTGATATTTTGAACTGGCAATGGGAATTTTCAGGAATATTAATAATAATAGGTTTTAATTAAAGTGAACCGTAAATTAATTGTTAAAGTAAAATACATGTTGTGCTCCAAACTCCATGTCACACTTGTCCACTTAGTAATACATTTATCCGTATCAAACGGAACAGATATATATTTTGGTACGTTACACACACAATAATGACATTTTGTGACAATGACATTCCGTGATGCTGTGAAATAGACAATATATACACACCTGTGACTGTATGTCAATTTAATTTTTACGCCACAAGTAAGGGAAGTTTAGTTTCATTTGTTTGCAGCAAAGTATGTTTTTAGCATTACTAATATCACTGATAGCCACGCATTATCTACACCACAGAAGACATGTTATTGCAGATTTTGCATCATTTGAAACATTTTTACCATTGAACAGTTTATACACTCATGACATCCAGCCATCGGCATTGCTTTACAGTTAATTGGTAGACAGCTAATACTGCTGTTTTAAATTGTAAGCATTTGTTCCATGTTGCATGTTCCATTTTTTTTTCATCTATTAAACCTCTGTTGGTTTCATAAATATAATCATAGTGGCTTGTAAAAAAAAAATTTCACATATCATGTACCAGATGAACATGTGATGGTAAATAATACAAGATGGAGAAGATCTGACAGTTTTGACTTATTTTTCCACAGCTTGCCAATCGGGCAAGGACAGAAAAGGAAGACAAGTTGTCCCAAGCCTATGCAATCAGTGCTGGGGTGTCAGTCGAGGGCCAGCAATTATTCCAGACTATACACAAAACGTAAGATTTGCCAACTTTACATACATTGTGAAACTAAATGCATTGATTAACACTTTTGGCTGAAGTTTAAAAGCATGCGAGATGAAGGCTGCAGTCAGATCTGTAGCCTAGAAATGGTTTTCTTCTACCAGGTCCTGAATTTTGTTTTGGAAAATGGGGGAAATTCCCCCTTTAGGTGGCTCTTATGGGGGGATTTTTTTAATTTGTGGCGGTGTTAGGGTATTTTTTAGACATTTTTACACTACAATCATCCAACCTAAATGTTTGTGTTTTACAATTTATAATGTTGATGATTCATATTTATATTGTGAGGAAGATACTTAAAAAGAACTTTGATTTCAAACTCTGAATTGAATATATTTTAACTAAAAAAGACAAGTAAACAGTTAGTAATAAAATAAGAACAGATAAATGACAAGCAATGGCACAAACAAATACAATAACAAGATGCAACTAAAATGAACTGTGCTTTAAGTTTTTCAGGTAGGTATAACCGTAATATTCAGGTACAGAAATACCACAGAAACTGAATAATCTGTTTAACGTTAAAATAACACCGGTTAGTCTTCAATGCATAAATAAACATTTATGACAGACAGCAGCAGGTATATTTAGGTTGCTGTCTCTTTAAGACCTCATGCACAGATCTAACATAAGTTTTGTTACTCAACTGGTTACGTTCACTTAATAGCCTATATACCGACAATGTTTAGTATAAATTGACTGTTTACGTGAATACTCATCAAGACTGGGCATTTTGACATAATTTTGTATGTATTTGGCCGTTTACGCGCAATAAGGCGCAACACAACTTCTTTCTGTAGTCGCGATGAAATGATGCATTCCGTCATCTGTCCCAAGAGTCACGTGGAAATATTTACGGGAATTTCCCGCATTACAAGTGCGGAAACTGCAGGAATCGGTAGAATTATGTGCAATCCCACGGCGAAATTCAAGCCCTGTCTACATTCAACAAGGTGGTCTCCCTTTGTGGGGTCTGACATGATGATTGAATTAAAGCACAAGGTCAAGTTGTGATTTCAATAAATGCAATAATTTACTGAGAAATCAAGCCTAAACATTGAAGCATAAAATGTGTATCTGTATTTGATCATGTTAGATGTTGTTGCTGGTGTGCCTGTCTAGAGTTTGTTGTTTGATCTCTTTGTTTTCTAGCATCAAAGACTGTAAATGGCAGGAGAAGAACATCATTGTTATGGATGACGTCGTAATCTCACCACCATACCAGGTGGAGAACTGCAAAGGCAAAGAGGGAAGTGCTCTGAGTCATATACGCAAAATTGTGAGTATCACGCAGTATCTTTCAATTCAGTAGTATAGTTTTCATTTCAGCAGTGTTACTCCTTCTCCTCCAGTGGCATCCATAGGTTTTACAAGATGGACAATATTAAAACAAAAGGTAGCAGTCATTTTTAAGTTATCTCTCAAAATGCAATATATTTCAAATGTATCTCGGACTCCTGACAGTAAAGTCATTCCATTGGTCGATGCTTAAAAGACATAAAATGGCAATTGTTAATCAAGTCTCCTAACAACTAAATTGTAGACAACAAATAATATGATGCAGTGCCGCCATTTGATCTACAAGTGCTTTTTTGTGACATCAAACACTCTCATCACTGTGAAATTGGCATTTCCGTGTCAGATGTTTCCCTGCACAAGTATTTTCTAGTTGGAAAAGTGCAATAAAATGCATTGCCCACCTTTGTACTGGTGAATCTGAGGGCGAGATATGCCTAGTCATATTTTCTTGTCTTTTCACCACACTGGATGCGACAAAGTGAACATTGCTAATCCAATTGTCCTTTCTGTCAGAGAGCTGGAGTTCGTTAGAAATAGAACGGGGCATCAGTTTACTGTCATGGATTTGTCGTGTCACTGGGTTCTGTTTACTTTTGTCACGTCGCACTGCTCGTGTACTCGTTGTTTTGGTATTTGTGAATCTTGTGTATTCATCATCTGCTTTATGTACCTGGCACTGGCAGTATTTTCACAAACTTGTAACTTACATGCTTAGAGCAGAACCATGCATCGTTCGTTTATATTTCTACATGGCTCCCTGCAATACAACTATGATTCTTCAATCGCGCCGTCTAGTGGTCTGTTACTGATTCAACCACAACTTCTACAACTGATAACGGAGCGCTCAAGCGGGTACTGTGAGACATGATGAGGTAATTAAAATGTCAAATTAATATTTTGCGTTCAATTATTTACTTATCAGGCAAGCATGATAAGTGGGAAAATTACACCGTGTGGTCTTTATCACCCTGCAGAGGTTTCTTTTGCAAAATAATCTGCTGACTATACACTATCCCTCAGCCTTGCCGCGCCCCCCAGTTTGGGAACCACTGCTATAAGGTGTTTTAAGAGAGCTAATGTTGTGAATAATTTATCCATAAAATGTCATCACTTATGTTTATTTTGTTCAATGTCCATATGACTTTTAAAAGGAGATCTTGGGCAGAATGATGAATCAGTTACTTTATCATACGGCTAATTACATGCTGAATTTAGAGTGTCGCTCTGCCTGTCTTCTCATTTTGTATGCCAAATATATTTATTTGTATTGTAAAAAATAATTGTATAATAATTGCAATTGTACAATAGTAATAATTGTTCGATCAAAGCCTACTGATTAATCAACGGTTAGTTGATTAATCGTTCCAATAATCAATAGATTAATCGAGTATCAAAATAATTTTGTTGCAGCCCTATGTACTATACATTAGGGTTGGGCGATGTCTACCAAATTGGCATCGGACGATGTCTACAGTGAAACATCGTGATGGACGATGACATCGGGGGGCGGGGTGGGGTTAGGGGTGTGCCCGAAGCGTGAAACAAATAACGCGTTCTATGGAGACACTAAAAGGTTAGCCGCTTGCTCGCGGTACCCTGTTGCATTACAGTACATAAAAGTTCACTTACCACATACACAGAGTAAGGAGAAATGTCTGATAGGATGATGGCGAATGATTTGCAGATCCTGAGCACCAATGACAAACATCTAATCTTGTCAAATGTGTAGTAAGTTCTGCCGCTCCATAGTATAGAGTCCTTGTGATCGCGAATCTCAAAATTGAAAGTGAAAGTAAAATGAGAGCGCGCAATCGAAAGCGGTTTCAATAGCGGCTCCCTGATGCCCGCAATTTATATACAGTCGCCTATACTTACCCAATGATATAATTGCGAGAAAAAGAATTGAAATATTTTTTTTTTTATCCACCCATCTCGTAGGCTATTTATTCCCTTTAGGGTTTCCGTAGTATACTTCCTTTCCGAACACGGAACTGGGATGCGGCAGATTGTGGGAGAGGGGGTGGTGGTGGGGGGGGCGAAGGAATCACGATGTCAGCTTAACATAGTGATGTCTGTCAGCCATCGGCGATGGACGATGGCATCGTCTATCGGCCCAACCCTACTATACATTCATATATGCACTATTTTACGTATTCCTTTTATATTTTACTTAACCTGTTGGTGGAGTCATATTTAATCTCCGTTTGAATAAATCTGTCATGAAAAATTGACAAATTGGAAAATTTCAACACATTGGAGCACAAACTGAATTATATAATTAAAAAGTTGATATCAAAGCCGCCTTATGTGCAGTTGAAATGTTTGTATACAACAAAGTTTTTATTTGAGTGTTGATTGGTAAATTTTAAAATAAATATCAATTGAAATTGAATTAGATTTTTCCTTATTCCTTCCAAGTGCCCTGTAAACATATATTTATGCTGTTTTGCATTAGAAAGCATGTATCAGTTTAATTCTGTCTCTGAATAGGCTGTTAGTACAGTAAATCGATGGATAAGTGCCTGATGGTGATTCCTTGTATTCAGCTCTCATATTGATCACTTACTATGACTTGCTTGTCTCTTTCTTTTCAGGTTGAGAAACATTTTAGAGATGTGGAAAGCCAGAAGTCGATGCAGCGTACACAAGCACAGCAAACACAGAAGGACTCGTCTTTATCCTCCTGAGGGGGGGGTGGGGGTGGGGGTATGGCTCATCTGGGGAGAGCACCATGGGCATCAAGGGCCTAACAGCTGGTCGAAACCAGCGCTCTTCTCCCCCTCTGCGGTGTAGTCCGAGGGTGGATGCACCAAGGGCCTAGGGTCTGGAAGATCAACAAAAGAAATTTTAAAAGGCAAAAAAAAAAGCAAAAATGTTTTAAGAAAAAAACGTGAGAGTGAAAAGAGTTCATTCTAAATTAGACTTTATAAAGATAATTTAAAACACCAACCATCAAACAAACCATAGTTTCTTTGACTAACTTACAGTGTCTTATCCCCTCTTTGCCCCTTCTTCCTCCTCCTGTGTTTCATCTGAAATAGCTTTTCATATTTTCTTCTCTCTTACATCCCTCCTTCGCCTTCTATTCCATTTTGTCAAAAAAATCAAACCAGTCAGAAAAGCTTGTTAGCTTTTACTTTTTATGCTTTTTTCTTTCTTTTGGCTGATTATGTTCTACAATTGTCTGTCTGTTCTGTATTTTAAACAAAATGTGACTTCAGATGCCACAGGTTACAAAGGACATTTTCTAAAATAAAAGTAACAAAAATTCTGACTGTAATACTGTACTTTCAGTTGCTTTTCAGAAACTTTGAACACACTATGCTTGCAAAAGGGGTAAAAAAATTTTTGGTTTAAATGCTGAAACACTGTTTTACGGGTTCTAATCAAATAACGTTTGGTTTGTTTTGCAACAATGCTCCTATGGGGAGTTCCTTAGATTAACAACATTGGTATGCATCTGTTCTGTAAGCCGTACATGGAATAGCTGGATAACCTTCTACATTCTTCAAACCAGTATACCACAATGCAATACTCTTGTCATTGCATCTCAAATGTGATATATGAGCCAAAAGTAAAATTTGCTAAGTTAAACATGCATCATGAGCACGTTCGCTCTTACACAAATTAAGGCCTTAAAAAGGTCTTAAATCAGAACAGTCTTAAATTAAAGTCATGGCATTACATGTTGCATGCTCTGCAAAGAATAAATGGCTTCTTTAGTAAACATCCTTAAATCAAGATATATTTACTTAAGAGATCATATCTTCGATATATAAATTTTTTTGAGAATGAATTTAAAAATAATGGAGATCTTTTAGTGGTTGTGTTTTAAAACTTTGAAGCGTTACTAATACAAATTGTGTGTTCCTTGTGTTCCATTTATTCCTTAAATTTGCTTTGGTTTTAAAAAGGCTTAAATTTACCTTCATAAAGCCTGGAAAAACACAGGTTTTGTTTCCCATAATATTTTAAACTTTTTATTTAGTAGACCGTGTAGATTATATTCAGGCCTACTATTCTATGCCAAAAGCAAGCATTTATTCTCTAGTGGCATGTTTCTTCCTGGAGTATTTTTAGAAATCAGAAAGGAAATGTAATTCTAGGTGCCTGTGTAATTAAAATATGGTTTACTAGTCACATATCTAAAATATCTTTAGCTACAGACTGCTGACAGCCTTTGGGTTAATTACACAAACAGAGTTTCAATGAATTATTTATCACTGCTATGTGAATTATGAAGGGTTTTGACTTCCCTTGACCCTATTATGGCGGTGTGAAAAGGTCTTGATCTTGAATAATTAAGGATAAAGGTTGGATTATTACTGTAAGTAATACACATTGTTCCATTCACACCGCTGGAACCGGTTTCCATCTCTAAAACCACAATGTAGTACACGTCAAAGATTTAACATGGTGTAAGACGCTCCTTGAGGTTTCTATTGAGATCTTTAGAGGAGCGCATATGCTTAAGTGTAAGACTACACGTCCTGCTTCTAAATTGATGGACCGTTCAATGAATTATTCAGTATGTACCAAGTACTCTTGTTTCTTGAGTGATGCAGTGTGCTTTGATAAATTGAAGTCGACCTCAGAGACTTCAAAGCAGGGTTGCATGTGAGATGCTCTCCATCCAGGTGCAGAATTTAAAGTGTTAGCTTCGGGTTTCTTTTTAAATGGTGAAGCAAGAACGAAGGGTGCAGGTGTACACCATACACAATGTAATATTGTTCAGTTTTCAAGTTAGGGTAGAAATCTGATGGAATTTGTTAAGGAAATATGACTAAGGCTTGTTTCTGCTCAACCAGTGACTCCATATTCGTCAAGACCGACTTGTGGTAAGTACAATTAGAGCTGTAATTTCTATATTGCTATAAGCACGAATGAATGCCTTCACAGAAATTTGATCTATGCACATCTGTCCAGGAAGAAAGTTGACCAACATAAAAGCGAATAACTCTTATTCTGACTGTGTGAAATTATAAACGGATTAAAGGATTTGGAGCTCTTTATATAATTTGATTTCTCATGCCAAGCCACAAATCCTTGTAGATCTCAGACTGCAAGCTGTTTGAAAAGGCATCATAAATGCACCAAATATACCAGTTGACTCTACTTCTTTTCAGCTCAACTTGAGGGTTCTGCACTGAGGACGAACAAGACCAGTGTGCTTGTTAATCTAGAACGTCTACAACCATTTCTTTCTTTTTTTGAATGGAGACTCTTTGAGCTGTGTTGAAGATGCTCTGCATCGTATTTTTACCCATCACTTTCCTCATCGTGGGGAGCTCAAAGCTCTGCCCTCATCAGTGTTCTTGTTACGACGCATCTGAGCTGGTGGACTGTCGATCCCGAGGGTTCACTCACATTCCCCACAGTATTCCACATGGCACATGGCTCCTGGATCTCAGTGGGAATAAGTTGTCGGAGTTGAGGAGTACCTCCTTTACTGGGATATGGGCTCTCCGGGTCCTTCTGCTTTCACAAAGCAACATGCAGGTGGTGCATTCTAAGGTGCGTTCAGTTTTGCTTGTCTTTGCAAATGTATTTTCCCATCTACACTCTTAAAAGTGAAGATTCTTTATTGGCATCAGTGGCTCCATGAACAAGCCTTATCCATGGAATCTTTGAATTGCACAAAAGTTTATTTTATATATATGGAAAATGGTTCTTGAGATTACTGGTTACTGAAAGGTTTTTGGGGAACCCAAAATGGTTCTTCTACGCTCTTAAAAAGAAAGGTGGGGTTTCCCCAATATGGGGTTTTCACAACAATACAATAGAATAAATATTTTTGGTTCCTCAAAGAACCTTTCAGTCAACAGCTATTAAAAGAACCATTTTTTTTCTTAGTGTGAAGAACTTTTTGATAATCTAAAGAAACTTCCCACTATACACTTTTTAAAATAAAGGTTCCAACAGGGTTTTTTTTCCCTCTGTGATGCCATAAAAGAACCATTTGGGGTTCCCTAAAGAAATTTTTAGTGAACAGTTCTAAAAAGATTCACTATTTACTAAAGAGTGAGTAGAAAGTTTCCATGGATGTTAAAGGTTCTTCATGGAACTACAGTGCGTGCATAATTACTATGCAAGTTGTTATTCTGATCATTTTATATCCAAGCACATTTTACCAATTCCAAATCACATCAATCTAAATAACTACTATTCATTTAGTCTTTAATCATTTATAAATGATATATAATTGTCTATGAAGGATGGAAGTGAAAAACGCCTTATATTCAGGTGTGCATAATTATTAAGCAGGTTTTCTTTTACAGATAAAATGAGCCAAAAAGAGATGGTTTCACACCTAATTCTTTCACCTTAATTCTTTTGCAGTTAATGTGTCTTTTCTTCTCCACCAGTTTTTTTCTAACCTTGCTGACCCAATGAGTATTTCGCTCTACTATGGTCATGCCTTAACTTTGCAATTTCTAGTATTGCATCCTTCTCATTGCCATTTAATAATTTTTGACTTTTCAGTTTGAGTTAAATCTCTTTTTGGCTCATTTTATCTGTAAAAGAAAACCTGCTTAATAATTATGCACACCTGAATATAAGGCTTTTTTCATTTCCATCATTCACAGACAATTATATATCATTTATAAATGATTAAAGACAAAATGAATAGTAGTTATTTAGATTGATATGGTTTGGAATTGGTCAAATGTGCTTGGAAAAAAAATATGACCAGAATATCAACTTGCATAATAATTAGGCACGCACTCTATAGATGCCCAATAAAGAACCTTTTTTCCAGTGGATGTTTAAGGTTCTGCATGGAGCCATTGATGCCAAATAAATAACCTTTTATTAATAAGAGTGGAATCTTTCCATTCTGCAAAAAGTTCTTCCTATTGGAAACACTAAGAAAAAAAATGGAACCCAAAATGGTTATTCTCTGGTTCTTCTGTGGACTACAAAAGAAGACATTTTGAAAAATGCATATTAAGTGTTTTTGCTCACTCAATGAAAGTGTCTAATGTTGTATTGCACCCTCATTTTATGGACAAAAACATTTGAAACATCTTCAGAATATCTAATGTGTTCCACAAAAGAAAGCAACTCACACAAGTTTGGAACAATATGAGGGTGTTGAACGATTATAGAATTAAGTGAATTGTCCATTCAAAATGTATTCCTCTACTTATATCTTTGGTCTTTAAATTGCAGCTTTACAGGATCATTAGTTGAACGTGCCATGTTTCTGTTCCAGGCTCTTTCCTCTCTGACCTTCCTGGAAAAGTTGGACCTGGCTTACAACGAGCTCCGTGTCATTCCTCCAGATTTCTGTCAAGGGTTGACCACTCTTAAAGATCTCAAGCTTTCCCACAATGCTCTGGAACGCCTTGAGTCCCACTCTTTGGAGGACCTAGAAAGTCTCGAGAGGTTAGATCTCAGTCACAACCACATTCAGGTTGTCGAAGTTGGGGCATTTCGTGGACTTACCATGCTAAGGCACCTTAACCTTGCATGGAATCAATTGACAGTCCTCCAAGGAGGCCTGCTCACCATGCAACAAAGCCTTGGAGTTCTTTACTTGAACCACAACAATATCTCCAAGATTGAAACGGAAGCTCTGGCCCCCTTACAAACCCTCAGCATTCTGAACTTAGAAGCCAACCAGCTGAGAAGCCTGAAGTTTAAGACGTTCCTAAACCTTCAGACGCCCAGCACGCATCTGCAGATGTCGGAGAACCCCTGGACGTGTGACTGTGAACTTCATCGCGTCTTCACTAAGATACTCCATGTCAGGCATCTCCACGTGGACGATTACATGAATATCACGTGCCATTCTCCGCTCTTAGTGGCTGGAGCATCTCTGGGTTTGATGCACAGTCAGCTGTGTATCGCAGAAACAGCCACTGTCCTGATCATTACCGGAACTGTGATGGTCACTGTGGTGGGCGCCTTGGTTATGGCAGAACGCAAGCGCAAGAAGCAAAAAATGAACCTGGAAAAACAAGGAAACGATCCTATGCCTTGGGAGTCTCACAAATGAAGAAAGTCAGCAGCTGTTAGCAATACAGTCTTATTTTACACAACAGGTCTTCATTTTTGTGCATGTAGTACATATCCATATTCACTTCAACGTGAAATCAAAACTGAACCTATTTACTTTCCCAATACATGTTCCTAGTCTTATTATGAATGGTCATTCTTCATCAAAATATAAGAGTGCTGCAGGGATGATACATTTATGTAGGTCAAAACCTAAAAACAAGCATTTCAGCACTTCTGGTTCCATTTGTCCTGAATGCGTTTTTTTTTTTTTGGTTAAATGCCTGAAATAGTCCGTGATGAACACGAGCTCAAGATATTTTTTACATTTTATTATACAACATAAAATACATCAGTAATAGCCCCTTGTGATTTTCTTAATGCTTTTACATGTCTTGAAAAAGGCGGTTGCTAACAAGTGTTTAAATCTGTCTTGTTATATTATTGTGCTCTTGCAAACTATTCAAACTCAAACTTTTACAGAAAATGTTTTTTTTTTTTAATACAGACTGAAAAAGTTGTCAGAAGCTTAACGGTGGGATGTTGAAGTCATGTGACTGTGGTGTAGTTCCTTTATAACCAGGTTTAGCTTTCTGGCAATTGTATTTGGGCTTCAAAATTGATGAAAGTTGTTCATTTTGAAGATTATCATGCAGAACAAAAAGTGCATGAATCGTAAAATTTTGTTTGTAAAAGAGCTTATTTAAAAGCCAGTGGAAAAATTTTTTGATGAGGGAACCATGTTGGCCTATACAAAAATATAGCCTCACTGCAGCACTCTAATCAATATGAATTCAATATGGATATTTTCCTTGCTCTGAACAATGTTGCATTACTTGTTTGTGAACTCTGTCATCCCTTGATCTTGCTAATTGTAGAAAACCTGCTAAAGGAAATTAGAGTTTGTGTGTCAGTACTCAAGTGTTCAGTAGTGATCTCAAGCTGAATGACGCATGAAAAGCCACAGAGAAGGTTTGTTTACCTTTTGCAACTCAATACCGGGAGCACCAACCTGACCTTTGGGGACGGCCTGTCATTTTATTCAGTTACTTTAAATATGCATAAGTGGATTCTAGTAAATAATGCAGTATTGTGTTCTGAACCATCATTTTCTTGTTGACCAATTTATTTGCCGAGTCGTTCAGAGAACTTAGATTTTAAACTATTGCTTTAGTATAAGTTTTGTACACTTTGAGTGATGATATTTTATCAATATCTATCTATCCGTTCATACATACATCTATTCAACCGTCTATCCATCTGTTCATACGTCCATCCATCCATCCGTCCGTTCTTCTATCCATCCATCCATCTAAAAATGCCACGCAATAATCAAAAGATTTTGTAGGTTCCGTACAAAACATTTTTAATTGACATTGTGATGCTTTTATAGAAGTTGTATAAGGAATGCAAATTAAATACAAGCAGCAAAAAATGCAATGGCATTTTAAATGTCAGTAACATGGGGGGGGGGGAAATCCCACATTACTATACAGCTTAAGAACATCAAAACTGACAATAATGTGTTTCCAAACTACCCTTAATTCACCATTCAACTTTAATTTAACATTTAAGTCTCAGTCGTTCTTAATTTTTAAATAATGCATTAAAAATGGAAACAAACGAAACGTAAACAGTCTTTTGAAGACTTTGTGCTTGCAGATTCCAGAGCAAGCTGGGAATTGTATCCTCAATACCTTTGAGTGCACTGTCAGTTTCAGCACATTATTCTCTTTATCTTCAGCAAATGCTTCCATGAGACACATGCTTGTCCTAAGCACTGCCTGTACAGAGCTCATGTCCCTGTATCTTTAGCTGTCTGTGGCTAGAATAAGCACCGCTCCGAAGATGCCGAGGTTCTGCCCGATGAGCTTCATCTGGTTCCAGAACTCCACGTGGCAGGTGCGGTGCCAATAACCTATGTTGCCGTCAATGAACAGCACAACCAAAGGTAACAGAACTGCCAGGATCTGGGAAGCCACTCGCACATAGCAGCCCGAGAGGTAGGAGAGCGCTAACACCCCGAACACAACCACCAGGAGCTGGACCGTGATCTCACCACCAGGAATGTGGTCCAGGTAGGCCAGCCGGTCTTCCTTACTGTGCTGTAGTGAGTAAACCTGGAGGGGAAATAGTGTCAGTGATGTTAACCTTATAAAGTCTACAGTCTCATATTTAATATGCACATTTCTAAGGCCTCTAAATGATCAAAACTTTGCTGAGAAACCTGTTGCACACAATCTGCTCCATGCCTTCTGTCGTCTGATTGATAGTTCAGACTTTTTTTTCCATGCCTTCTGTCTTCTGATTGATAGTTCAGACTTTTTTTTTCTTTTTTTTTTTTAAATCAAGTAAAAGTTATTTTAGTGTAATTGTACAAACGTCCACCTTCAGCTCGTGCTTCACGTGTCTTTTTGCTGTGAAATCTTTACTGAAATAAATGTAAGGATAACTTATATTGTTACTAATATTTCAAGATGAACAGTTACTGGACTGAAGCAACTTAAGTTTACTTAATTATCTATACATCATTTTTTAGAAAAAGCATGTTTTTGAGGAATGTTTATTTGTTCATCTCTCAATCTTTTTATTGCATTGCAGTTATGTTTTGCTCATAAAACTAAGCATTAAATGTCATCTTAGACACATTATTGAGAGATATAGTGACAACTGATGTTTAAATAATTTTTATGCAAGTAGTCTGCTATACTGTTATAAAGGTCTCATTGATTTATGTTGCAAGCATTAGAATTTTATCTAACTTTCTGGCCATGTAAATATCAACATCTGCACCAAATTGCATATTTTTGCTCACTTTGGGCCTCTGAATGGTGTTTTCCCCTCCATATTCTCACTACACCATACTATACAAATTATAAAACCCTAATGTATCAAATATGATAAAACATAAATCACATATGCAAACCTTTTTTATATATATATATTTTGTGACCGCTCAATCAAAATTGAACAAATTTATTTATTATTTCATATATCAAGCTGCAGCTATTAAGATATTAAAATTACAAAATAAGTTTATTAGTTAAGGTTTAATTCGTTTTAATTGAATTAATAATGCTTAATTTACTGTACATTAAAGTAGTGTTTAAAGGGTTAGTTCACCCAAAAATGAAAATTCTGTCATTAATTACTCACCCTCGTGTTGTTGCAAAGAAAACAAAAATAACAACTTTATTCCGCATTTTCGTCTCTACTGCGTCACTTTGGACGCGCGTTCACGACAGTATCATGACACAAGCGTGTGGCGGCGCCAACGCTGACCCAGATCCGGCGTGATGACGATTCGCTTCGTAACTTTACAGTTGAACCACTGATGTCACACGGACTACTTTGTCGATCATCTTGGTACTTTTCTGGACCTTGAACGTGGTAGTTACCTTGCTGTCTATGGGAGGGTCAGAGAGCCCTCATATTTCATCAACAATATCTTAAATTGTGTTCCGAAGATGAACGAAGGTCTTACGGGTTTGGAACAACACGAGGGTGAGTAATTAATGACAGAATTTCATTTTTGGGTGAACTAACCCTTTAATTGAAGTTAGTGAGCCATGTCAATGATTTTATATATTCTTAGTTAAATGCATACATATAGTATTTAAAAGAGCAACTTTTATCTTATAACATATTTTACAACTGACAAGTTTAATTTATTTCTACAGCTTTTCCAGGCCTGCAAATCACCATATTAAAATTCCCTAATATCCCTAGGTTTTCCATAACTGTGGGGATCAAACTACAGCACTGTCTGATCTGTTTCTGTGAGACTAGCAGTGATGAAATGAACAAACTCACCATACATATCAAGTAAATCCCCAAGAAGACCTGTCCGGTGGACTGCAGTGAGCGTGTGCGAGGTTTCTGTCTGTAAACCTCTCCTGCTCCACTGGCCAGCACCAGAAACCCTCCTATGATGGCCATGGCTCTGGAGTACATCCTCACCTGCGGCGGTTATAAATACATACATAGGAGGTGAACGCTGTGGCTGGTCTCACATTCATATGAATGAATCTAAATTGTCTACATTTCCTCAAAACAGAATCGAATTACAAGCAATGGATGATTGACATTCCAACAAAGCTTCCTTTGACCGCTGTATTATGATCAAAGAGAGATATTACGGCAGTTATATAACACTATATTGCAGATGGCTAATCTCTTGGGTGGACGTGATATGAAAAATGGATTTGCATGAGCAGTCAGAGACATAGGAAAACCAACAAAAGCAGAACAACAACTAAATGTGTAATTTGTTAAAATTCACAGGTTAATTTCCATGTTAGCAACAACACATTAACCAATGGTGTGAGTGGTTTGAGGTCGGACTACGTGTTTTTTGTAGGCCAAAACCTGGACACAAGCATTTTAGCAATTCTGGTTCCATCGTCCTGAAATCAATGGGGTTTTTAAAAATGAGTTTCTGTGAGGTCTGTGGTGAACACAAGCTCAAGATATTTTCATGTTTTATTCTACGACATAAATCGTGTTCATAATCACACTCGTGCAAACTATTCTAACTCAAACTTACAGGGAAATTGTATTTAAATACAGACTGAAAGAGTTTCGGAAACTTGGGAGAAATTAAAGCGGTCACAAACTGAGAAATTTAAATTCCCTTGATCTTTTGACATATAAGAAGAGGTCATTGTTCTATAAAAACATCCTGTAAGTTTCAGAACTCAAAACTTTCCCATTAATCTAAAAGCAGCTTATATTGAAGCCAATCTGCCAAAACGACAGGTTGTGGAATGTGACACTTTATGATGTAATATGGGCCTTTCGCACCACGGGAACCTTTTCATAGTACCAGAACTAGTTGTGGAACTACCCACTTTTTGGCGTTTTCGCACCGCCGGAACTGGGTGTGATTTTAGTACCGGACTGCCTTTTTCGAGACCCAAATTAGTTCCTACTCTGGAGCAGGGTCTAACCAGCACAACTGGTACTAGCCGTGACGCAAGTAGACATTGATTGGCCGAACGAAAACGCCCTCACCCGCCATGATTTAAAACGCCGTGTAAACATACTGTAAACATTGTGTCAACTTATTTCGCAAGTATGGAGAACAGCGATAGATGGACATCGTCCCAGTACTTTAGTACTGTACATTTAGTTCTGGAACTAAAGCGGTGCGAAAGGCTCTATAGTGTGGCTAAACCCCGCCTCCGCAGAAGATGATCAACTCCTGCTTCTACATCACTGCCAGTTTAGCCCCGCCCACCGATTCTACATCACATTAATAAAAAAGGCAGTTCATGACCCCTTTAAAGTCATGCAACCTTGGTATAGTTCAATTATAGCCTATGTTTAGATTTTTTACTACTTTGACGATGGATTTAGGCTTTAAAACTCATAAAAGTTGTGTTCATTTGTGAAGCTTATCATGGTGCATAAGAACTAAAAAAAATAATAATTCTGCAATAATTCAAAAGCCAATACAAAAAAATTACTATTGGGTTTTTGTCGAAGCAACCAGGGCAATGTGAACAGGTTGGCCTACAAAAATACTTATAAGGCACAGTAATTACTTCTGCAGTTCTGTTTGGCGCCACAATAACACAGATATTACACTTCAACAATACAAGTTATACAAAAATGATTCCTTTTTGTTCAGATGAAACCAAACTGTATGTTTTTACCTTCAACCAGTCTGCATAATGGACCTGTCCGCCCACATAGGACACGTATGTGCTGAGGGCCAAATGAATGGCAGCGGCCAGAGCAAACCATCTTCTCTTCACCCCAAAGGACATGAAACTGGCACACAACACTGCAGCTCCTAAATCTAAGTACAGGTAAGGCACCTGGATGTCTGGCTTCCTAAAAAGACAAGAAACAGTTGTTTAAGTCAATGGATATTAGCTACATTTAAGATTTGGCCAACTTCATAAGGTTAAAAGCAGTGGAAACTATGGTTGTCAACTCTTTGAGATGCGCAAACACCACTGCCAAATCCAGTTAAAACACGAACGCTTTCATTGTGAATGTTCTTTTGTTAAACTGCTGCATGTCACGTGTTTATACTGTGTCACTGCAAGCATTTAGTTGGGTTTTTTCACGTACCGTTTCACATCCGCTCGCTCCGCGAACAGCATCAACATGCTGAAGCAGTTCCAGAAGCCGAACCGGGTCAGGATAAAAGCTCCGAACTGAGAGAAAAATCTCAGGGCTTTTTTGCGGGTTGCAGCAGCCATGGCTCAGGATGGCGGAAGTATCATCTCCTTCCTAGGGATCGTGAATGAATCGCTGTTTTGAATCGAATCTTTTGAACGAATCAGTAGAGCGATTCGTCTTCGAACTGTTGTCGTAGATGTCAATGAATATTAGTATAGTTTAATATAAATACAAATTACACTTAGGTTACACTTTTTTATTTTCATTTTCTTTCAAAATGCAGATGTTTAACATTGTACAATTTATGCAAATAAATAAATAAACAGAAAACTATAGAAAGGGGTAATAATGTGAATATAAAAATATCAAATAAATGCTTAAATACATTTTTATTCAAAGATTCTAATATGACTATATTTCTGTCAACAAAACCATAAATTTGCGGGGGGGGGGGTTATTTTTTAGTAAACTTGCATTAATGAATGTGAAATTTGGTCAAATATAATTAAGTAAAAGCGCTTTTCATCCTCTACAATATTTAATAAAGCCAAAAAGTAATTTTTTCCGTAAAAATGAGAGAGGTCTTGAATACTGAATATGTTTGACACATTTCTGTATCTCACGCTACAATATAACTGAATAAGTACAATGCCAGCATAATAAAGTTCCAATAACATTGGCAAAGTACAAATTTCTCTTTGAAAAATTTCATGAGCACGGCTGCAACGTGGACGTACATACGTCGTGACGTAAGAATCATGAATCAATTATTTGAATTGGTTCTTTGAAACGGACTGTTCAAAAGAACCGAATCGCGGAAATGACTCGACTGTCTATCGCAGCGCCTTTCAGGAACACAGGAAACTTGTTGGCAAATGTGAACCCTTGCTACTTGATAGTAACTCTTTCATGTGGAACATAGCGGAACATTCCTCCAGGGGGCGCATGGTGGCTCAGAGAGCCGATTTCCCCATTACGCTGCATTCAAATTGATGAATTAAAATGACTTATTTGAAAGTTGAACCAGAAATCACTATAAAACAACTTAAAATTAAAATAATAAAAATAAATAAATAAATAAAATTATTTAGTCATACTACTGTGATTGTGATCCACCTAGTCCTAAATGATCGCTTTTAAAAGTTACATCAAATGATATCGCTAAAAACCTTTAAAAACTGAGATAAGTGGAAATGCTTTTAGTGCCATCTAGTGTTTAAAATATAAAAATGCAACAACTGTGCGAACTGAAGTGTCATAAATTATGACTTTTATACTGACTTCAAATTTTCCTTATGATGCTAACCATCCATATTATATGTAATTAATAACTGATTAACTCTTAATACACTGACACAAAGATAATGTAATACATAATACTACATAATTTCTTTCAGTAATGATAAAGTCTGAACCAAAATAATGCTTTAGTCTAGTCTAGTTAGATGTCTTTGAATAACAGTGAGTCAGAATGTATGGGGACTATGACACTGGTGAAAGGTGGTTTTAATGAGAAGCGAGGTGTCCTGGTTCTGGGAGATCGATGACCTGTGATCCTCCTTGCTTCTTGATCAGTCTTAGCTCAATCACTGAAGCTTTAGCGTGTGACAGTCTCTGAAACCATGAGTCAGTTGTCAGCACTGGCATTAGAGAAAGTACGTCACCATGACAACGCATGGCCTGGTTTATTTACAATGCATCTCCCTCAATATTTGTTCATATTAAGTTGCATACGGCTTACAAACAATGATTGCGTTGCTTCTTCCTTCACTGTAAAACTGATTTTTTGACTTCTGTAAATCATGGTAAAAATGTATCATAGTCATTATTTTTTGCTCAGAAAAAATAAAATAGGACACATTCCAATGTATGCCCTGTTGAAAAAACCAGCATATGTTTGCTTCTTCCTTCACTGTAAAACTGATTTTTTGACTTCTGTAAATCATGGTAAAAATTTATCATAGTCATTATTTTTTGCTCAGAAAAAATAAAATAGGACACATTCCAATGTATGCCCTGTTGAAAAAACCAGCATATGCTGGTTAGTAAAGTCACTCATCATGAATCAAGGTTGCTAATCCTGTACAAAGGGGGCCTAACCCAGATCCAGAGAAACCAGCTTACAGGTGAGGCCAGTGCCACAACAAGCTTACCCAGAGTTCAACACGCACTCAGAAGAGCAAAGACGTATGAGTGGAAACACATAGCAACTATAAATGTAAGCCCGTTGAGGTCAGGTGAACGTCTCTGGCAATGTTTTCCTCCACTGCCACGTCCAAAACTATCCTAGACGTGATTTGTTGGACTTGAAACACTCTTAATCATCAGATAATAGTCTTGTTTTTCCAACATGGGGAATGTAAGAAAGCATTGCAGTTATTAAGCAGATTGTAGCAGGAGTAATCCTGCACTGAGCAGTTTATTGGGCCATGATGCCAGTGGAACACAGCCAAACATACCTGAGGAACATCTGAGAATTGAGTTCAGTTTGCATGTTCAGTTTAGCACCTAAGAGACCCAAAACCCCACATTTTACTTCATGACTGATTGTAAACAATATTAACTGGAGAACATGTCATACATTACATTGTTTAAAAAATTTTTATTTTTTTTGAAGTTTTAAAGGGGTCATATGATGCTGCTAAAAAGAACATTATTTTGTGTATTTGGTGTAATGAAATGTGTTTATGCGGTTTAAAGTAGCTTGTAACACTCTAAAGAGAAAGGAAAAAATGAAATCGCATCATATGACCCCTTTAAATAAAAAAATTATTGGAGTAAATTTGACAAAAAATACTATTTCATTCTTTCTACTTCAACATTGCCAACCTTGCCTATCCCCTAGCGCTAACCCTACTCCTAAACCTACTCTTATGAAAATTATGGTTTTCCTCGTAGGGCCACAAAAAAAAAGTCTCCCACAAGGACAAGGATTTCAGATATTGTCCCCGTAACATAGGGTTTACTTGAACCACACACACACACACACTTACAAAATAGTGGTTATCATCTAAGATAAATCACTTATAGTGTAAAAATAATTCATTACATTTGATTATCCCTAAATTGCAAACAAGTTCTATCTATTGAATCTATATCTATAGATGCACCAGATGATTCGCTGATTAACCATTAAGATGAGTTAGATTAAATAATAGACAAATGTATTAAACTGAATGAGAAGACATGCAAATGAAAAGTTTGATGGTAAGAGCTTTATGAAAGGCTGTTACTGTGAATGAAACTTTTAGATGAAACATTTATTTTGTGTAGTGAAAAGGATACGTTGTGTTATTGTGTATTGTACTAAGACAATTGAAAATATGATGAAATGTTTGAAAAAAGTGCACTTTTGATGATCTGTTGTGATATTAGTAGTAGTTTTAGTAGTTTTGAAAATGTAAGTTGCTTGTGAAAATGGTACCAAAGTGAATAAAAAAATTGTAATGCCTCCTATTTAATTTTAGATGAATAAATTATTCAATTAATAAATATATTATAAATAAATGATTATATTTTGTAATGCCACTTAAGCATGAGATTTACACAAACATTTACAAATGAACATACTTTCACTGTTTTGTTCTTTAATTTGCATATCAAGCCAGTAATAATAATAATAATAATAATATATTAAATTCAGTATGAATATATTAATCTGTTAAATGCATATATCCAATCATGACAATTGAACACATTTTTTTTTCTTTATAATATTTACAGATAGATGTTAAATTTAACATATCAAATGTTGCTAAAATGATTACTGAGGTTAAAATGGTTATTTGTTGCACATCTGAATTTCCATTTAGCTAACTGTCCTCCCACATCTACCCAGAAGTCAAGCTTTCTGCCTTTTATTACTAGTCATCCGCTGTAGAGCTCATTGTGAGTGATGCTGATGGCAGGCACTGAGTTGTAGAAATGTGCTGCTAGGCCGATGCTGGTGTTCTCGAGGTGTGTGTGTGTGTGTGTGTGTGTGTGTGTGGGAGGGAGATAAGTTATGCAGGAGAAGTCGTTGTTTAGCACGGTGAAGCGCTCCACAGAGATCTATAGCAGCATGATGAGGAGATGAAATTAAGGTCAGCAACACCACAACTTTTCCTGTATTAAACTGAATGAGAAGACATGCAAATGAAAAGTTTGATGGTAAGAGCTTTATGAAAGGCTGTTACTGTGAATGAAACTTTTAGATGAAACATTTATTTTGTGTAGTGAAAAGGATACGTTGTGTTATTGTGTATTGTACTAAGACAATTGAAAATATGATGAAATGTTTGAAAAAAGTGCACTTTTGATGATCTGTTGTGATATTAAGAGCTTTGAAAATAGTACCAAAGCAAAAAAAAAAAAAAAAAAGTTTGTTTTGATGAAAAATGTTAAGACAATGTGCTGTATAAACAAACCTGAAGATATTAAATTGAGTTCAAGGCAGCACAGTATGACATGTACGGTAGGAAATGAATATATACTGCTTCTGCTGTCCGATTATGTTCAACCAATGCTCTGCTTCTTGCCTGTGATTATACGAATCACACTGAGCTCTTTCTAGACTGAAGTTTACATGCATAAGTCCTTGCTACAAATTTGCATGTAATTCCATCAATGCACAATTTCAGGGAGAATGGCAGCACTCTTAATTTTCCACATTCGGTCCATCCTGCTGCCCTTTCCTGCAGTATTTCAATGTTGTTTAGAGGTGATTCCTCTGCACGGCCGTCCTACTTGCTCTCATTGGCCTAATGAGATCAGGGGAGATCGATGACATCAGAGCGCAATCCCCACCAGGATCAATCCCTTCACCTGAGAAAGAGCAAGGAGAAGGAGGGGTCCGGACAACAGAAATAGAGGAGAAGACCCAGAGATCAGAGCTCAGTCTGTTCACAGACGGAGAGGACAGGAGCGGGCGAAGAACCTGCACGCTGATGATCTCCTAGGAGTCACCAGGACATTTCTCTGGCTGCTGCGAGTCCCATTCAACAGGTAAATGGAGGATTTTTTGTTGTTTATGTTTGTTACATTTACAGGACGGTCAAAAAAAATCATTATTTTACTGAAACCACTAGGACTTTGTTTTTTTGTTTTTTTCATGCAACAGTGAAAAGCATTTAGTGTGTAGCAATTTTCACCCAAAAATTGCTGGTAAATTTCACAAGTAATTACAAAGAAATGGCATGTAACACATTGAATTAAATGTGAAATTTTGAAGTAGAAAAACTGAAATAGTATTTTCTTGTAAAACATGCTCAAAGAATCAAATTTAACATCTCTATAAATGCACAGCTTTTTGATGTATAGTGAGTTTCTAAATGTTGTTTTTTAAGTTGATTTGGAACATATTGTTTTTTATAAGCATTTTCTTATGTTATAATCACACTAAGTGCATTTTTTTCTGGTATTTTTATAATTATGATTTATTTTTTTACATTAAGTGCTTTTAACAAACCATTGAAAAATGGTAACCTAAAAATATCATCTAAATAAATAGATTTTAGTCAAGTAAAAATGTAATATCACTGAATCAACCTAAATACATTAAGTCATCATTTAAATTTGATCTAATTGTTATCTAATTTTTATCGATTAAATCATATAAAATGTTATGGGTGAAAAATCTTAAGGAAACAATGGATCACTTTTTACAGTGTACAAGCATTGTTTATGAGATTTACCCCCGGTTTCACAGATAAGGCTTAAGCCTAGTCCTAGACTAAAATGTAAGTCTGAGCTGTTTCAACTGAAAGAAACTTGCACTGACAAGTAAAAAATGTAATATCACTGAATCAACCTAAATACATTAAGTCATCATTTAAAATTGATCTAATTGTTATCTAATTTTTATCGATTAAATCATATAAAATGTTATGGGTGAAAAATCTTAAGGAAACAATGGATCACTTTTTACAGTGTACAAGCATTGTTTATGAGATTTACCCCCGGTTTCACAGATAAGGCTTAAGCCTAGTCCTAGACTAAAATGTAAGTCTGAGCTATTTCAACTGAAAGAAACTTGCACTGACTCATCTTAAAAGAAATCACTGCCTGTGTTTTGTCTTAAGATGCACACCAGTAATGTTTTTTTCTAAGCACGTTTATAAAAAATTACTTAAGTGTCGTAATTGCATTATGGCCTAATCCTGGTTTAGTCTAAGCCCTGTCTGTGAAACCGGGCCTTAGTGTTGAATGTTGAGCTTAATTTCACTTATATCTTTCATTTATTTCCTCCGAATAGGCAGGATGGCTCGGGACATGTCAGATAAAGAAATCCTGAAGATGGAGCTGGAACAGCTGAAGCTGGAAGTGAACACTCCCCGAACTGCGGTAGGAACTCCAACCATTAAAGGGACAGTACACCTAATAATGAAAATTCAGTCATCATTTACTCACCCTTGTGCCGTTCCAAACCTGTATGGCTTAGGGTACATAATGGAAGATATTTTAAAGAATGTTGGTAAACAAACAGTTTTGGTTCCCACTGACTTCCATTGCAATTTTTGTCAATGGGTACCGCAACTGTATGGTGACCAACATTCTTTAAAATATCTTCTTTTATGTTCCGCAGAAGTCACACAGTTTTGGAATAACATGAGGGTGATTAAATGATGACAGAACTTTCATTTTTCGATGAACTGTCCCTTTAAGATCTCCAAAACTTTTGTAGCAATTGCTGCTACATCCTCTGATGGGTTACTTACTTGTTTTCCAATCTGAGCAAGATGGTGGCAGTCAATGAAATAAACATCCTTAAACCATTTTCCTGATTCTTCTTCTAAGGTATCAACAACAGCCCCAGAGATCATTGCGTTTGTTGAGGGGAAGTCTGCCGAAGACCCCCTGATCAAGGGCATCCCAGAAGACAAGAACCCATTCAAGGAGAAGGGGGGCTGCATTATTACGTAGCAACGGCCCTGGAGGCACCAGTGCTCTACTTTATACAAAACTACTTTTGTATAAAACATCAATATTTGTACTAGAAACTCGTTTTAAATACAATACAGTTCCAGAAGCATAAGAGGATGTCCTCATGTCATTCAATACCTTTTTGTGATATGATGTTACCTGTCACTTTTTCAAATAAACTCATTAGCAATTTAACTAAATGTCTTGCTGGTTGAATGTTACGGTATCAAAGGAAACCCTAATTTGACTTTAAAGGGATAGTTCACCCAAAAATTAAAATTCTGTCATCGTTTATTCACCCTCAGGTCAAAATGTTGTCATTGTCAAATGCCATTGACTACCATTATATGGAAAAAATTGCAATGGTAGTCAATGGGAACCAAAACTTTTTGGTCACCAACAGTCTTCAAAATGTCTTAGTTTATGTGCCACAGAAGAATGAATTTGTCCCTAGACAATGCCATTGCCATTGTTGGTATGTTCATAACCAAACAGTTTTGGTTTCCATAAACAGGACATTATTTAGGCCAATTTGGACAATATTATAGACAATATTTTGATGAATGTAATTTGGTTTGACCAAAATTGGATTTATCTTTCATTGCACGGACAAATCAGAAGAACAAAAGTCATACAGGTTTGGAGTAAATAATGACAGGACTTTAATTTTGGGGTGAACTGTCCCTTTAAATGTGTAAGTGTACCACAAATCAACATGGTTCTGAAGATTTCATGTCCTTTCCAATTGCATTTGATGCAAGTGTTTAAAAAAGATGCCGGGGCCATGAAAACTAGGGTGTTATCTTGCATTAGTGCTCTGTATGCGTAAATCTCTGCAGGTAGATTGAATCAGCGGCTGGTCATTGGCTGCTGTGATAATGGGATTTGGGTGTCAGACCTCTCTGTCCCACTGAAGAGCAGCTGCTTCCGGTGTTTCGAGAGCTTAAGCTCATTCTCTGATCCTCATCTCAGGATTGAGCTTTTCATCCTGTAAGCTCCTTTTCCAACTTTGTACCACTGCCCCACCGTCTCTCCAGCTCCTGTTTTAAAACTGAGCCAGTAATTGGGATGAACTGCAGCTCTGTGAGCAAAACCCAACAGCAAGGAATTTTTGTTTATTTTTGAATGGGGTTCATTGGGTTTCCAGAATTCCATTCAGAGTGGAAGTGATCGCTATTCCAGCTCAGAAAAATATGTTTTAAGGGCATTTTACTAACACTCCTATTAAGTTATAAAAACGTTATTTCTGAATGTTCTCTGAACATTCAAAACAATCAATTTTTTAAATGTTTGAAACACTTTTAGTTTTTTTTTTCTTGGTTATTCAGACATTAAGGGAACATTCCATTTACATTATGAGAATGTTACTTTTGAATATCGTCTGAACATTCAAAAGAAAGTAGCAATTAGAAACGTTACACATCCAGCTAAAACATTTCAAGAAAAACATTCCATGAATAATGTATAAATAATGTTTTTATGCTAACGTTTTGAGAACATTATTAAAGACCAGATCACTTCTATTAAGGGAACATTTGTTCATAACTTTGAGAGAACCTTGCCAGAATGTTCTGAGAATATTCCCTGTTAGCTGGGCTACCACTTTAAATGATTTGTAATGTGATGCCTATTGTTTTACCATTAAAAAATACTCTTTCAAATACATATTTTTAAAATTATTTTAACATGTATATAAATGTGCAAAGAAGGGTAAAGCTTATATGGATGTTTATAATTTATTTTATAACAACACAAGTTTGTAACCAATGCTAATATAATTTTTTTTGTGTGTTGCATAAATGTAAAACCCAAGCAGGCTGACTTGCACTTACTTTAATTGGACCTGGAAAACCTTATCAAGAGATGTATGTCATAAAGTCATAAAGATAAACATAGTGCATATACAAAGCACAATATGGTTTTTCACAATTTAGTCATCTTAATTACCTTATCTGGTCATGATAACCAGAAGTATCAATTTCTACACTGTTGTAACACTAAATTTAACAAGATGAAAATTCAAAGCAGCTGAGTCGTGAAGATAAAGCCATTTTGCTGATCATGCCACATGAACACTGCAGCGGGATTGATAAAAACAATATTTTTTTCTACATTCATGAAGTAACTGAATCTCTTCTGCTGATCTGAGGTGCTTCATGATTGCCTGAAGATTCATCAGTGAATAATGTTTTATTAGTATTTAAAGGGATAGACATAGATAGAGAAGCTGAGCAACAGCAGTGTTACATAATCTCAGTGTTGGTGTGCTCATTTGCCACTTGCTGTTTCACCAGATCAATATATGTGACTTTGTTCTTAATTAATATTTTTTTTAGAGAGGGAAGAATTACAAAAGAAATCCTATTTTTAAACGTTATCTTAATCCACACAGATATTGCATATGTACTAATATCGTTTAAAATAATAATAATAATAATAATAACAAAGTAATTTTTCACAATGTACAATAAAGCCAAAGGAATGGCTTCATTGAATGTCCTGAATAAGTTACTTTGATTTACTTTTGATTGAAAATTGTGATGATTTGTTGATGTATTTCACAGAACTAATTTCATTTTCTGGGCCATTTTTGCAATGACTTTTAATTAACTGGTCTCAGTGTGATTTATATCGGATGTATGAGTTCAGTTCATCACATTAAAGGCAGGGAAAGTGATTTCTGGTAGCCAATGTTGATATTTGAAATCACCAAAACAAACACGCCCCTACCCCAAAAAATACTTTCTGGGGTTCATTGTGCCTGAAACAAAGTAAACTAATTATTCATTGTTTACCTCCCTAACATAAATGTTTACATAAAGAGGACTGCTTTGGATCTGTATGCTGACTAAAGCATGTATTAAATATTACCACCCTTATCTTGATCGATTATATATGATACTTGAGTGTTGCTTCACTGCAATCTCATTGCAGAGACCTTTGCTCCTTGCTTGCGTATAAAAGAAGACTTTCATCAAGAGTCCTTGCAGAGATTTTCCGCTGTGATGCACATTCTCCTTTTTTCTCCATAACTCCCGTAGCTTTCCTATATGTGCAACAGTCTTTGTTTTTAAAGAAAACTCAAGATTTGAGTTGATAGATTTTAGACGTTGCAAAGTGAGTACAGACTCAGTTCTTCAGGATGTGGCTGCTGATATTTTTGGTGTGCGTCCTGATTTGGGCTGGTGGAACATACTGGTACCTGTTCAGTAAGCCAAGTCCTTTTACAGTGGAGTCAGTGAGGCCTCCAGGACCTTTAGAGCTGGACCAGAGGAAGAGAAACAAAGTGCTGAAACAAGGTGAATATCCAGACATCTTTAGATGCTTAAATGCTCCTTTGACCTCAGAATGACCTGGGAGTGTCATTTAAGCCTGTTCTGCTAATCTGCAGCTTTTAAAAGCAAATGGACAATCTAATGTGAGCTAATCTTCAAATGCAACATATGAGCATGTTTCTGCTGAATGCACTTAAGGAGCTTATAAAACATTATAAGCATACACAGAATACAGCATTCTTTTTATATGTAAACTAAGTGAAGTGTTAATAGTTCAAGTCACCATGAAACATAAATTGTAACATTTTCTTCTCTATTGTGATGTATTTCTGAATGAAATGGCTTGAAGAAAAAGAAAAAAGTAGGACAGGACTTCATTTTGTCCAAGGATTTATTAGAGTCATTGTCATTTGCTAATTGCTATGACCTCATTTGAGTGACAGGTTATTGCCCGCCCTCACGTCAGTGCACGTCATCAGAGAAGAGGGGAAGTTAATGTTTTTGTTTAAATATGATGAGGGAACATTTTTTTTGTTTGTTTGTTTGTTTAAATAATGATATGCATAGATTAATAATTTATATTAAACAAAAATTGTTGATTTGATTATGTAACATTTTTAGCAGTATTGTGACCACTCTTTTAAACAGCATATACTGCAATGAGTACATATTAGCAAAAAGTGTACTTATTCCAGAAATAATATACTTTAATATACTTCATTGTAAACTGAAGGTAATGTTTTCAGACACTTTACTGCATGTTATTTACAATTAAATTCAGAAGAATTTAAAATGTACTTTAACTCTTTAGAAGTGTACTTAAGTGTGTTAAGTAATGTAGTCATGAAAGTATACTTTAAGTACACTTAAGTGGCCTTTTGTTTCATCAATATTAGGTTAGTCTTTTAAAAATATACTTTTAAGATTGACTGAATGAGGGCTATCAAGCTCTAAAATGACAAATAAATGTGATCTATATGATTCATGCATTACTATTTATTTAGTGTGTGTTTTTATATGTGTTCAACAGAAGTGTTTTGAATAGCTTGAGTTAGGAAATGGTGACAGAATTTCTTCAAATTCAATTAGAAGTCTCTTTTATACATATTACATACAGTGCGTCTCATAACCTTGAAAAGAAGTAATAGCCATTTCACATAATATGCACCGAAACAGAACATGTAGACTGTTTAAGCTAATCTAATTATGTAAAGTCTTGTCAATGCTATTGTAAAACAATTAACATGTGTGTCAATGGCTATGCCGATATCTTAATTAGATTAGCTGACTGTGATAACACTTGTACATCACAGACAACCCTCTTATTTGAAGTGTTTTAGGGCTTACAAAGATAATAGTGTACTTGGTGATATCTTGTGGCCTTACTAACTCCTTATCAGGCCTTTTCATAATATACCAACCATCCGTTTCACCCACTTTGAGCACTGAATGCTGGGAGTTAACCCAGATCAGGAATGGACTATTCACTTCCCATATCAGTCATTGTGTTTCTGCAGTAAAATGTTACATAAGATTGCATGAACACTGCTTTGAAGTAGGTATTTTTGCTTTTTCCCTGACACAACTGAGTACAATAGCCTATATGCATATAATGTATTACTGTATGTATTTCTAGGATTTACCAAGGAGAAGATTCCAAAGAATCTTGATGCAATTGTAATAGGCAGTGGGATCGGAGGAATGACGGCTGCAGCCACAATGGCCAAAGCGGGGAAGAGAGTCCTGGTGCTGGAGCAGCACGACGTGGCCGGAGGCTGCTGTCACACTTTCACTGAGAAGGGTTTTGAGTTTGATGTGGGTATGTACCGTCCCTTACAATAGAGCATGGTTATTTTTTTATATGTGCACTGTAAAAAATGATTGTGATTTTAACAGCAAAAGAGTGTAAAAATGCTACAGTAAAAACCTGTTAACTGGTTAACAGTAAGTTTCCATACTATATTCGGTGAATAAATGTAATAACATTTAATGTAATTTTACAGTAAAATACTGTTAAAAATACGTTTTTGGAAGTGAAAAAGAAAAAGTCATTGTATAATTTACACTGAAAAAACGTAAATTGACACTCCCAGAATTCCCTGCATGACAATTCATATTTGATGT
>NW_015647124.1:2546606-2560277 GCF_001515625.1 Sinocyclocheilus rhinocerous
GTATTACAATGGTTCAAAACAGATATTAACACTTCAATATTTTGGTTTATTAACATTACATCAGTTAATAAAATACGGTATTTTGTTGTGAATTTAAGTTAAGTCTGTAAAACCTAAAATGTTGCTACCATATTTTTTACGGTGAAGTTCTGGCAACCACAGCTGCCGGTATTTTACCGTAAATGTCACAGATTTTATTTTTACAGTGTGGAAAAATACATAAATAATATTTCACCCAAAAATGAAAATTTACTGAAACTTTACTCACCCTCGGGCCATCCAAGATGTAGATGAGTTTGTTTCTAAATGAGAACAGATTTGGAGAAATGTAGTATGACTTGTTCACCAATGGATCCTCTGCAGTGAATGGGTGCCGTCAGAATGAGAGTCCAAACAGCTGATAAAAACATCACAATAATCCACAAGTAATCCACTCCACTCTAGTCCATCAGTTAGACGTGTGAAGCCAAAGGTTGCGTGTTTTTAAGAAACAAATCCATCATTAAGGCATTTTAACTTTAAATCCATATTCCATAATGACGCTTCCTCCAGTGAAAAAGTCCCCTCTCACATCAAATTCCACCAACAGATTTGTTTAGATCTACCCTGCATGACGCTTCATATTTGATGTTTTTTTGTTGAAATAACGTGTTTTTTCTTAGTTTTTTCTTATCAGTTGTGTACATTAGGGTTTAATCTTAACGTGTGAAGCCAAAGGTTGCGTGTTTTTAAGAAACAAATCCATCATTAAGGCATTTTAACTTTAAATCCATATTCCATAATGACGCTTCCTCCAGTGAAAAAGTCCCCTCTCACATCAAATTCCACCAACAGATTTGTTTAGATCTGTTTTGGCTTCTAAATGGTATTTGATCTGTGCATATTTCTCTCCTGTTTCAGACAAGATTTCTCTCTGGACAAAGCAATATTTTGGATAGAGGAATTATATTTTAGCTGTATTTGAATGGTTTAAAATAAAAAATAAACATCTTAATGGTGGATTTGTTTCATACAGACACACAGATTTTCACTTTACAAGACATTGTCATAAAGTTGTATGGATTACTTGTGGATTATTGTGATGTTTTTATCAGCTGTTTGGACTCTCATTCTGACGGCACCCATTCACTGCAGAGCATCCACTGGTGAGCAAGTGATGCAATGCTACATTTATACAAATATGATGAAGAAACAAACTCTTCTACAGTACATTTTCATTTTTGGGTGAACTATTCCTTTAGGCTCTTGTAAACGTTTCGTTTTATTTATTGGTATTTTACATTATTTCTGAAAGTAATAATAAAATGTCACTTATACACCAATGCAACTTATCTGTGATTTTCTCTCAACAATGCAATTTTGACCCAGTGCGACCTTTCTGGAAAATACAGTAGGCCTACAATTTGTTGCTTTTACTCTAAAATAACGTATTTGTACCATACAAATAAGTTGTTTGAGAATATCAGCGACTTCTCAGATTGGTGGACAGATCTTGAGAATTATGTGTAGTGTATTTCTTCAGCAGGAATATGGAAATTAAACCAATCTTTGTTACTAAAGTTGAAATCACACTTGTACTTCCAGTTGGGATTTTTACTTCCTTGTTAGTTAAAGGCAATGTCTGTGAATTAAATCATGATGTCTCAATAACATATCTACTGAAGGTCCTTCAGTCAAGTTTGTTTTATTTTGCATGTCAAAAGGACTACACTACTTCGGTCAGCTGCATGAAAACGGTCTGCTTAAGGTCGCTATGGATCAAATCACTGAGGGTCAGCTGGAGTTTGTGGAGCTACCGCAGCATTTTGACAGCATTGTGATTGGCGACAGAGAGAAAAGGAGAGACTACGCCATCTTGAGTGGCAAGACTGAGATGGAGCAGAACCTTAAGAAGATCTTTCCAGATGATGTCAAAGCTGTGGAGGAGTTCTGTAAGATCATGAAGGTAGAGCATGCACATCCATCATCTCATGCTTTTAAACTAAACCAGTGCCAGTGTTACATTTGCAGTGAGTGGACTGAAAGAATGCCCAATGCTAAAGTGCTCACTTGCCTGTCAGTTGGACAATAATTGTCATCTAATTAACATTCATGATGATAAGGTTTATCATCTTTTTTTAAGACATGCATATGATACTAAGTTGACAATTTTTTTTGTCCACAGGTCACAGCCAGGAAGATTCATTATTTGGCCATTCTAAAACTGATTCCCCAGTGGTTGGCTCTGTTTCTGCTCAAAAGTGGCATCGCTGACCTCTGCTCATCCATCTTTCGTCTCTCAGGCTTCAATGCCACTGAGATGAACAACAGACTGACAAGCAACAAGGATTTGCATGTGATCTTCTCATATTTCTTCTACGGTGAGACTTTCTGTACATGAATCATTCCATGAAAGCACCATATGATGAAATGAAAATTTAATTATTTCATTTCTAAAAAATGAAATGTATTTATTTTTCAGCTAACTGCCAAGGCTAAATTTCTCCTTTTCATTTAGCTTAACTTTGTATTAAATAACAAACAAAGGGGGGGAAAAAAACTATATAGGCATATATATATATATATAGGCAAAAACAATACTTATATATAGGCAAAAAAATAATAATTTTTTACACACAACATAACTGTATAAAACATATAGAAATTAAATAAAAATTCAAATTTAAATATTAATTATACTACAGTATAATAGAATGACCCATATATACACATATAGACTGTAGATATATAGAATACCACAGTTCATGTGTTTATCATTTCATCCAGTTGTTCCACCTTCACAGTACATTTTATTTAATTTAATTTGACCTTATTGTCAGGGTTCTCTGGGATAAAGGACTCAAATGCAGAAATGCGACTCAAATAAATTAATTGAGTAGTAGCAGAATATCAGAGTCCCGGCGAAAATCAGAGTCCAGACAGGTGACAGGTGTAAACAACTCGCATAGACAGGAACAGACTGATGACAGAATCCAAGCTGGCAACCACTTTACACGACTAGGAACAGTCCTCAAGAGCAGGCAGAGGTAAGATTCCAGGCAGACAGGAGAAGAGACAGAATCAAACCTGAGACCTGACTTATATTAGGTTCAAATATTGGGTACTACTTTAAAACCCTCCACCTCCCCCAGCACCACCCAACACATCATTGTTGACACTTTCTATGCATGTCCATGACCCTAAATCAGAAAAAGTCTGGAAAAACGTAGGTTAACCAGTATTTCTGACTCGGGTCAAACATAACATAAAAGGCCTAGAGAAGTCTTTGCTCTTTTCTCCAGGTGTGCCTCCTAAAGATTCCAGCTGTATGATCAATGCTCTGATGCTGCACCATTTCAAGCGTGGCGCATATTACCCTAAAGGGGGCGCCAGTGAGATCCCGTTCCACATCACTAAAGTCATACAGAAATATGGGGGCAGTGTGCTGGTCCGAGCTCCTGTCAGTCGGATCCTGGTTGATAAGAAGGGAGCTGCTTATGGTGAGTCAAAAGTAATCAGTTATACCAATTAAAACTTCAATAATGCATAAATAAATCCATTTTCTTTAAAATGAGCGTTTATGTGTTTATCGATCTACCTGCCCTGTGGTTTGACTGACAGGAGTGACAGTGAAGAAAGGTGATGAGCATGTGGAGATTCGGGCTCCTGTCATCATCTCCAACTGTGGGATCTTCAACACCTTCCAGAAGCTCTTACCTCCAGAAATACAAGTCAAACCAGGTGAACATAATCTATGTGCTGCAATGAATCATATTGTAATGTGTAGCTGCTCTTGATAGACTACATGGACTCTTTTCATAACTTTCAGATGTTCTGAGTCGTCTGGATATGATGAGGCCCGGTAAAGCCTCGTTCCTCCTGTTCTCGGGGTTTGATGCGACGCAGGAAGAGTTAGACATCGTGCCCACCAGCATCTGGCTCTTCAAATCCAACGACATGGATGCCATGTCAGTATCAAAAAAGATACGTTACAATACTACTTTAGCAATATTATACTTTTGCATTTAAAATGTAGAATCAATAATTAAAAAAAATAGTGCAAAGACAAGATGCATAACCTATTTACCATGAAATAAAATATTCAGTACTATACATTTAGTAAGTTCATGTAAGTAATCACTACTCCTAACTAAAACAATGACATCATTTTTGCTCTAAACCAAAATTTCCAAAAAAGAAGTACACTTTAGCATACTTTTAAAAAGAGCATTTATTATGGAAATAATATTACCTTAAAAGAATATAATGTTTTTCTACACTTAACTGCATGTTATTTGCTAATAAATGTAAATGTGTTATGGTTTAAATTGACATTAAATGCAATTAGCTGAATTTAAGACTTAAGTTTTTTAGTACATCTTTATATGTAATTTCATAAATACTTTGATTGTCTTTGAAATATGGTTTAAGTGATCTGCCGAATGTACTGATATTTATGCATTTTAAGCCTTTATGGTAAACTAAATATTCTTTAATGTCATTTCTATTGAAACTTGTATGTATTCAAATATATTTGTAATTAGACTTTATAATGATGAAGTTGCAATTTAGTATATCTAACATATATTAATTTTAAATGTAATATCAAATAACTCGGTAACACTTTATTTCGATAGTCCACTTTAGACATTCTATTAACAGTAAGTAACTTTGCAACTACATGTCAACTAGCAGTTAGTAGAGTATTAGTAGACTGTCTGCTTAATATCTTCTAACACTTTCTTTGTCAACATTCTACTAACCCTAAACCTACCCTAACAGTCTACTCTGAGAGTTAGTAGACATGTAGTCTGGCTCTTCAAATCCAACGACATGGATGCCATGTCAGTATCAAAAAAGATACGTTACAATACTACTTTAGCAATATTATACTTTTGCATTTAAAATGTAGAATCAATAATTTAAAAAAATAGTGCAAAGACAAGATGCATAACCTATTTACCATGAAATAAAATATTCAGTACTATACATTTAGTAAGATCATGTAAGTAATCACTACTCCTAACTAAAACAATGACATCATTTTTGCTCTAAACCAAAATTTCCAAAAAAGAAGTACACTTTAGCATACTTTTAAAAAGAGCATTTATTATGGAAATAATATTACCTTAAAAGAATATAATGTTTTTCTACACTTAACTGCATGTTATTTGCTAATAAATGTAAATGTGTTATGGTTTAAATTGACATTAAATGCAATTAGCTGAATTTAAGACTTAAGTTTTTTAGTACATCTTTATATGTAATTTCATAAATACTTTGATTGTCTTTGAAATATGGTTTAAGTGATCTGCCGAATGTACTGATATTTATGCATTTTAAGCCTTTATGGTAAACTAAATATTCTTTAATGTCATTTCTATTGAAACTTGTATGTATTCAAATATATTTGTAATTAGACTTTATAATGATGAAGTTGCAATTTAGTATATCTAACATATATTAATTTTAAATGTAATATCAAATAACTCGGTAACACTTTATTTCGATAGTCCACTTTAGACATTCTATTAACAGTAAGTAACTTTGCAACTACATGTCAACTAGCAGTTAGTAGAGTATTAGTAGACTGTCTGCTTAATATCTTCTAACACTTTCTTTGTCAACATTCTACTAACCCTAAACCTACCCTAACAGTCTACTCTGAGAATTAGTTGACATGTAGTTGACATATAGTTACAAAGTTACTTATAGTTAATAGAACGTTTAAAGTGGACTATCGAAATAAAGTGTAACCAATAACTCATTACAGTTAAAAATATAATCTAATACATCACGAGTGCTTTAGTATGTTAGTCAACACATCAGAATAAGTGTACTTCTTTAAAGCATGACAAAACATTGTTACAACATAAAGATTTTATGTGTACTTTAAAGTAAAATGTTTAATTACAAAGTGCACTTATTAAAGAAACAATCATGAAAGTGTACTATCTTTGAGTAAACTTAAGTGGCCTTTTATTTCATTAAAATGATATTATCTGCAACTACAGTTGTTCTTTTTAAATATACTTTTAAGAATTGAAGTACACAACAATTCTTCAATACAATTAAGCACACTTCTTTTTTTTTCACAAGGGAAGAAAAACCACAACAACCGTAATTCACATAATATAAAATAGTATAAAACTATGCATTTAGTAAACTAACACAATAGCATAATTTGCACTAAACCAAAATGATATGTCTTAAATGAGTCAAACAATAAATGCAAACTAAGTGAATCATTTGCAGCAGCATGAATCAAACACTAGGCAGTGCTGCTGCCTAAAGCATGAAGTCTCATGATCTCTCTCTCTCTCTCGGCCTGCTGCCATACTTCTGTCTGGACAGGCTTTCGGCTTTCAGTCCAAGAAGCAATTCTTATCTTCCTGCCTGTGGGAAAACATATTTCCAGGCCGTTCCAAACTTCCCTGTACGGCTGATGATACACGGGGCAACTTTTTGAGCAATTTTGCCGGGCAACTTTTTTTGAGCAATGTTGCTTGGGCACTTTCCCATTTTAAGAATGGGTAACAAATTTCCATCTGGATCCTTTAGATTGTTCATGGGCCCTGTGTCTCATCTGGTGGCAACATTGCTCAAAAAGTTGCCCCGTGTATCATCAGCCTATTAGCATGTAATATGAGTGCATAAAGTACATCATGTGTGACTGCAGTTAATGAAAAGTGAGCTTTCACTTGTAGGATGGATGAGTTCTTCGGTATGAGTAAAGACGAGGCACCAGAGAACATTCCCATGATGCTCATCACCTTCCCCTCAGCCAAAGATCCCACATCACAGATCCGGCACCCAGGTAACATGATCATCTGGCCAATGTCAATGACTTTTTAGACAGCAGCTCTCTATTTAGCATTGTCACTGCAAGATTCACTGTACACCACCACTTAAAAGTCTCTCAAGGCTGCATTTATTTGATCAAAAATACAATAAAAACTGTAAAATTGTGAAATATTATTACAATTTAAAAGAACAATTTTAAAGGAAGTTTTCTATATTGTAACATGTCATTTATTCCTGTGATCAAAGCTGAATATTCAGCATCATTACTCCAGTCTTCAGTGTCACATGATCTTCAGAAATCATTCTACTATGCTGATTTGCTGCTCAAGAAACATTTCTGATTATTAGCAATGTTGAAAACAGATGTGCTGCTTCATATTTTTGTTGAAACTGTTATACATTTTGATTTGAAAGATTCTTTATGGAATCGAACGTTCAAAAGAACAGCATTTATTTAAAATAGAAACATTATAAATGTAACATCATACATGCATCCTTGCTGAATAAACGTATTCATTTCTTTTAAAAATACTGATTTAATTGTCTATATGGGTCTGATGTACAGTAGAAAAGTGCATTTTTAAAGGTTGTGTTTGTTCTTTCTAGCTTCAAATTTAAAGCAAGATTCTGTTTTGCTGTTAATAATGTCATATGTTAACAACAAACTAATTTTCCAGGCAAGTCATGTATGACCATATTGACCATGGTGAATTATGAATGGTTTGAAGAGTGGAAAGATACTAGAGTGAGGAAAAGAGGCGACGATTATTTCAACTACAAGATGAGATTTGCCAACTATCTCTTTGAATGGGCCTGCAAACACTTCCCAAAACTCAGAGACAAGGTACTAAACTTTGTTGCAAATTCGAAATGTGTTATATGAGCATGAAAAATAGTGATAAAGGTACCTTTTTAATGTTAAAATGCATTTGTCCTGTGCCTGTACAATGTGCAGAGTCGTGTAAGTCAAATTAGTCATTCATAGGTTGACTAAAGAGACTAAACACTGATTCACTAAACACCAAGACAATGATGACTGAATTATCTGCAATACAATTACAAGGTCGCGTGTTAAAATCTACCTGGTGTTTATCAACAACATCTCTGTAAAACATATCATTAGTCTCATGCTCATGAACCACCCACAGCCCCGTTCAGTGACTTGCCAAGCAGGTCCGTTAGCAAATCATCTGAACTATAAAAATTGATGTCTACTGCAATGGCACCAACGTACAGTCATAAAGAGCCTTGCAAAAAAATAATATATTATGATTTTTACATCTGAAATAAAATTGTGAGAATTCAGTCAAACCCTGACCCTCTTGAATACTGCACACAAGTCTACTGCACACAAATTGTGATTGTCTTTTCTTCTTTATTGTGATGTATATCTGAGCCAGGGTTATTATCATTAACTAAAGCTAAAACGATAAAAACCGTTTCATTACTTGAAATAAAATAAACATTACAATAAATATAAAAAAAAACATCAAAATCGCACAAAAATCTAATAAAAAATATTAACATAAAATATAACACTATATTATTGATACTAAAATGAGACTGATCTGAGTGAAATGGATTAAATGAGGAAAAAAAATAGGGCAGGACTTGATTTGGGACATTGGGAATCGGGAATCTATTAAGGATTACAAGGGCACATTAATTACATTATAAAATAATGATGCACAAGCATAAATCATCTATAATAACCACTGCAATATTCAATAACAATAAAAAAAATCTTTATTTTAATTTGTCTCTTATGCTTAACAAGACTGCATTATTTGATCAAAAATAAACTAAAAACAGTAATACTATGAAATAATATTACATTTACAACTTTCCATTTCATGGTTTATTCCTGAAAATTCAAAAGAACAGCATTTATTTGAAATAGATGTATTTTGTAACATTATAAATGTCTTTACTGTCAATTTTGATCTCACTGTAGTGGCAAAGCTGAATTTTCAGATTTCATTTGATTTTATGTTGATTTGAGCAGAACTGTAGATTCAGCTTTGTTTTCTAAATATGTATATGAAGTTATCAGTACTTAGCGCACTTGGATGGGCATAAATCTGCAGTGTTTTGCCCGGGCTTACTATCATTAGTGAGAAAGTGAGTGGATTCTGCATTCAGACTGTTGAGTGTGTGTGTGCGTGCGTGTGTGTGTGTGTGTGTGTGTGTGTTTCAGCTGGTGTTTCAGGAGGCCGCCACTCCTCTGACAACCATGCACTACCTCAGCTGTAACCGAGGGGCCATTTACTCTGCTGATCACAACCTGGACCGCTTCTACGCGGAGGCCATGGCTCGAAACCGATGTGACACTCCCGTCAAAAACCTTTATTTGTCAGGTACAGAGCTCTTCCTACTGTATACGGTTTTCATACTGGGGCCTAGATTAAAGAGGGGCTTCAAAAACATCTGATAGAAAAAAGGTAACACTTTTAACGTTTCATTTGTTAACATTAGATAACTACATTAGTTAACATTAACTAATAATGAACAGTTGTATTGTTATTAACTTGGTAACGAATATTATTTAATACTGTCACAAATGTATTGCTCATTGTTAATTAATGTTAACTTATTGTAAAGCGTTAATGAAAAAATTACTGATTAGGTGTATTTTAAGGGCTGTTAATAGTATGTGTGTGTGTGTGTGTGTGTGTGTGTGTTTTATATATAAAACTAATTATTATATTTGACAAAAGTAAAATATTAAATATATATTTTTGGTCTGTCAAAGTTAACATGCAGTTGTTATATTATATAAATGTAAATATACATTATATACACACACACACACACACACACATAAATTCTTACTATATTAATATTTTTTAATTAATATATATTTTAAATTCCATTTTAAAGATGAGCGCATTTTAGCATGTTTGGGGTTTTTCTGTGTATTTCAGGCCAGGACATTTTTAGCTGTGGTATCGCCGGTGCGTTGCATGGTGGTCTCCTCTGCGCCTCCACCGTCCTAAACTACCCTGTGTACATTGACCTCTTGTTGGTCAAGAAAAAACTCAAGTGGAAGAAAGCAAAGGAGGCAGCGAAACTGGCAAAGCAGAAGCAGCAGTGATGAAGCTGTTAAGAGGGAGAACTGCACAGCCAATGAATTACATAGAAAAAAGTATTCATAAATATAGAAGATTCACCCTTAATTGTTACTTTGGGGTTATTTTTTATACTTAATATTGTATTTAAAACTATAACATTAAGCACCTATTGCCATATAAGACATTAAAAATAAAACAATAAAATCAGAGAAAATATTTAATGTCTTTTTTTTTTTTACCTAAAACAAAAACAATATAGAGTGCTGCAGTGATGATGTATTTTTAGGCCAACCCATAAGTTAACATCATCCTTGAGCTTGTGTTCATCACAGACCTTATTTCAGGCATTTAACCAAAAAACCCATTGACTTCAGGACGATGGACCCAGAAGTGCTAAAATGCTTGTTTTGGGGTTTTGGCCTACAAAAATATGTCATCCCTGCAGCACTCGATGCAATGAAAAAAACGGACAAAAGAGCTTTAAAAAGGATGTCACTTTTCACTCCAGATTTGTAAAACTTTGAAATGGTAGCATCAACATGTGTTTGATTCTCTAAAGCTTTTTCAACCAGACCTCCCACCTGAACTCTTCTAACCCATGTTTGATCCCCATGGATATTTGTGCACTAGCAGGACTCAAAGGAACTGTGGGAAACCTCAGACTTCCTGGTTTAAGTGGACATTTCCCCTGGGATTCCCTTACAGATTGGTTGGCATAACACGGGCTCTGATGGACGTGTGAATTTGGGACGAGGAGGAGGATATGAATGCCCTCACTGTGATTCACTGGGTCTAAATAACCGCTCTGCTCCTGTAAGCCCGAGTTCGTACGGCAATGAAATAAATCAAAGGACTAAAGCCTTAAAAAGTATGTTTTAGGAAAGTCATGTTCATTAAAAACACAGTTTTCATTAAAGGCAGAGTAAGTGATTTCTGGTAGCCAATGTTGATATTTGAAATCACCAAAACAAACACGCCCCTACCCCAAAAGGGTCTTGCCCCTATTTTGATAGCTCCGCCCCACACATACGTACGCAACCCAGGCAACGATTGGTTCTGTGAAACAAAGCAAAACCAATGTTACACTGTGTCTACGGACGTGAGCGGCGCGGCGCAACAAATCCCCGACAGAAAACTGCTGCCGGGTTCTATTTATGACGTGCTGACACCGATTTCAAATGGTTTTCAACGGTCGTTTGATCGCGTCTAGTGTAGGCAGACTTTAGCTGTTGTAGACACGGTGTTACTCACCTATTGAGAAGAAACAAAGCAACCTCGGCGTCCGATCGTAGGCCTCCGCTCCTTGAGTTCTCTCCAGCGCTGGAAAGCTGATCCGATATTTACACGGGTCCTACTTCTTGCCTTATCGTTCCGCAGACGTTTTCCTCTTTTGTTTTTTATCCACCATCTCTATCTTTCTGTCGCTCGGCTCGGCTAATGTCCGTCCCATGCACTGAAAGCTCTCTCCTCCACATCACGAGTAGACACGCCCCTTATTGCTGATTGGCTACAAGTTTGTTTTGCGATTCGGCCCGAATCAGTTTTCTAAAGTGTTTTTGAAAAATCACATACCTGCCTTTAAGGTAAATTTGTCAGGGCTGAAAGTGAAATGTTACAGGAAGACAAAGACATAATGAAGTTCAAAACACTGTAACTACAGTATAAAAGCCTGATAATAAAATAAAGCACTCCTCCTGTCTTCCAACTAAGAGTTATGAAAATGTTTCAGGACTTGGATTACACATTTTCAAACAGGTCAGAATAAACAGAAATGAACTTGTTTAAGATGCAGAGGAAGAGCGTTTTGTTTGAACAGCGACCAAAAACACTTAAGAGAACCAAAACATATAGATGGAGTCAGATGCGTGAAATGGACCCAGTAATCACACTGCATTTCATGGATGATTACAACTGCATGAGAGAGCCTCTATCACAGTACACAGAAATGCAGTGGTGTAGTGAATCATATACAGTTGTAGAATGCAAAACTAAACGGGAGCAAAACCAGGCAGAAACTTTGGATTATGACAAGAAAAACACAAAACTGAATGGTTCAGGTCAGGGTTATTATAGTTAACTAAAACCATAAAAAATTCTTACTTAAGATAAATGTTAACTGAAATAAAATAAAAATGATAATAATAATAATATTTATATATATACCAAAAATTAACCATTCTATTTCAGCTTGTTGTCAAAGCAACATGTCATTTTTGTTTAGTTTAACTTGAAGTAAAATAACTCTATAAACAAAATAAAAATAACTAAATAATAAAAAAAAACTGTATAGACATGTTAAAAGAAACTGTTAAAACCACACAATAAAATGACTAAAACATTAAATAAAATTAAGGTGAAATTTTTTAATTTAAGCAGGAATGCAAGGAGAGAGTCATTTAAAGATTTTTTTAAGGTATTTTTTTTACTGGGAAAGCAATCGGCAGGTTTGGTCTGATGGTTTCAAGTATCTTAACTAGTCTCATTCCTTCGATTTTTGCTCTATAAAAGGTCTGTAACAATGCAATGGAAGAGATGATGCACGTGGTAGCTGAGCGAAACAAGCAGCTCAAAGGATTCAGCTGTTCACAATTGTGCCCATCATCATTTGAACTATCTTAGCATAGTAACTGGCTAAACACAGCAAATCATGGATGATGGGGTCAGGTTTTTTTTTATGTCTCCGCCCCCTGCAGTATTTAGCTCCTCCTGTGGGCGGGGCTTTACAGGGTGTCTTTTGTCCCAGAGCTGTGCTGCTGTGTGGAAGCCAGAAGATCCAGCTGGTTCTAATCTGAGTGGGCTATTCAGAGAGTCCGAACCAGAAATACAAACAGAGATCTCTGAGGAAAGAGAGAGGGGAGAGGAAAGAGAGGAAACTTAGTTTTAGCTGAAGAGTCTAAAAAATTTAAGCATTAATTATTAGTAGTATATTAACTGTACTAATGTGTCATCACCTACAATAACATTTCCCAAAATTATCAGTTTGAACACTGTTGACTGATAGTGAAGTTAAAGATGTATTTGCTTACAGACATGCTTTTGGCCTCAATAAATTCACCCTCATCACAGAAAAATGGGAAATGGATGTATCTAATTAATAAAAATGGAGGCTGTCTCAAATTTTTTTTTGTTCTATATCTACCTCAGTTTATGGGTTAGAATGAGCACTTTACAGGGTGTCTTTTGTCCCAGAGCTGTGCTGCTGTGTGGAAGCCAGAAGATCCAGCTGGTTCTAATCTGAGTGGGCTATTCAGAGAGTCCGAACCAGAAATACAAACAGAGATCTCTGAGGAAAGAGAGAGGGGAGAGGAAAGAGAGGAAACTTAGTTTTAGCTGAAGAGTCTAAAAATGTCTCATTAACTGTAAGCATTAATTACTTGTAGTATATTATCTGTACTAATGTGTCATCACCTACAATAACATTTCCCAAAACTATCAGTTTGAACACTGTTGACTGATAGTGACGTTAAAGATGTATTTGCTTACAGACATGCTTTTGGCTTCAATAAATTCACCCACATCACAGACAAATGGGAAATGGATGTATAATGTTTTCTAAGTAATAAAAAAGGAAGCTGTCTCTAATATTTTTTGTTCTATATCTACCTCAGTTTATGGGTTAGAATGAGCACTGTTGGCGCATGCAACACTTCACTACAATCCAAAAGATTTTTCCATGTCTGTGGAAAACAGGCCAGACTCAAACACAACAGCATGGCTTTGACCTTGACGGTGGGACTAAGAAAATGAAGGCAGATCTCACATCTGAACATGGAGAGACCTGTTTTTATTAACAAAAAGTTAGTGCTTTCAAAAACCT